>NC_092756.1:75135654-75255654 GCF_047496795.1 Chiloscyllium punctatum | reverse complement strand
GCTCACCTCGAACACCATGGACCCTCACCTTACTCAGCAGTTTCCCGTGAGGCACCTTATCAATGGCCTTTTGGAAATCTAGGTAGATAACATCCACTGGGTTTCCCTGGTCTAACCTACTTGTTACCGCTTCAAAGAATTCTAACAGGTTTGTCAGGGATGACCTCCCCTTACTAACTCCATGCTGACATTTTCTAATCCAACCCTGCACTTCCAAGAATTTAGAAATCTCATCCTTAATGATGGATCCTAGAATTTAACCTACAACCGAGGTTAGGCTAACCAGCCTATAATTTTCCATCTTTTATCTTGATCTTTTCTTGAACAAGGGGTTACAACAGTGATTTTCCAATCATCTTGGAATTTCCTTCACTCCAGTGATTTTTGAAAGATTAAAAATAGCCTCTACTATTTCCTCAGCCACCTCCCTCAGAACTCTAGGATGTAGACCATCGGGGCCAGGAGATTTATCAATTTTTAGACCTTTGAGCTTTTGGAGGACTTCCTCTTTTGTAATGGCTACCAAATTCAAATCTGCCCCCTGACTCTCCTTAATTGTTAGGATAATACTCATGTCTTCCACTGTGAAGACTGACACAAAGTATTTACCAAGTTCTTCAGCCATTTCATTATCTCCCTTCACGATCCTTCCTGCATCAATTTGGAACGGCCCAATTTCTACTTTTGCCTCTCGTTTGTTTCTTATGTATTGAAATAAACTTTTACAATCATTTCTAATATTACTGGCTAGCTTACCTTCATATTTGATCCTCTCCTTCCTATTTCTATGTCTTTGTTATCCTCTGTTTGTTTTTGTCGTCTTCCCAATCTTGTGATTTCCCAGTGATCTTGGCCACTTTGTACGCTCTCTCTTTCCCTATGATACATTTCCTGACTTCCTTTGTCAGCCCTGGCTGTTTAATTCCCGCCCCCTGACGGATAATGTTTCTGCCAAGAGAAGACTGAGGGAGTTTGGGATCCAGTACTCTCTGAGGTATCCGGCGGTGCTCCGATAACCTTACATGGATCCGTACATCTCTTTGATACATCGGAGAAGGCAAGAGACTTTGTGGACAAATTAACCGAATCGGAACAATTTAGTATCTACAAATAGTGTTGTTTGGTTATGTCTTTGTTGTTTTTTAAAAAAACCGAGGAAGTCCAGTTGGAGCTTTCTTTTCCTTGTTTTCCCGATAGGTAATAATCCGATTTAAACTGTGTTTGGTGGCGGTTGAGATGTGTACTTCCAATTTCTAAGTGAAGTTATGCCAGAGGATGGGTGGGGTATTTACCCCATCGATCTTAAATGTTTTTTTTCTTTATTCATATTGCTATTCTATGGTATATTTACTTTCTATTCTGCTTGTGTTTGTGGTACGGCTCCAGCTAGAAGGAGGGAAAATGGTTGGAGGACTAGATGCCCACTTATGGGCAGTTTGGGATGGGTAGTTGCCCCCTTTGGGCAGGAGGTGAGTTCCTGTATTCAGCGCCATTGGCACTTTATATGGTGGTTTGTATTGCTTTTAATCTTTGATAGTTTTGTAGGCTTGTTAAATGTAGTGGTTTCAGTTTATGTAGTTTTTATATTTGATAGATCATATGACCCTAAGGCTCAGTGATTTGTGGTTCGAGTTCCTCCTCTCTGGAATTTAAATGTTACTGCAGAATGTTATGGCTCATGACTTGATTAAATGGTGAACCTGGAATATCAAGGGAAGTCACTAACCAAATGAGGAAGAAGGTACTTTTGAGTCTTAGAAAGGAGAAAGTGGATATTCCTTTGTTACAGGAGACGCACTTGGATGATAGGGAGCATTTGAAACTACAGCAGAATGGCTTTGATCAGTTGTACCTCACATCATTTAATACCAGAAGTAGGGGAGTGGCTGTATTGGTGAGGAAGAATCTCCCATTTAAGTTACTAGAGTGTGTTAAAGACACACACAGAGGAGGTTTGTAATTCTTATAGCCTTGATTAATGGGGAAGAATATGGTGTTTCAAATGTTTGTTGCCCTCCAGCTCATCCCCTCAACTTTTTGATAGTTGCGTTTTCTAAATTGATCAGTCTGTAGTCCTGACATATCGTTAAACAGGGAGATTTTAACAGTCTCATGCATCCCACAGGACAGAGGTTGCCCAAAGGCCCACCCACCAACCCACCCCCCACCCCGCCAACACCGATACCCTCGATACAATTCGTGGATCTGTGTGTGGAGTGAGGATTGGTGGACATCTGGACATGTCTCCACCCTACAGGCAGGGATTTAACATTTTTTTTCCAATCCACACAGATATCACACCAGGATTGATTTTTTTCCAATCCCCGTGGCAACCCTGGACTTGGAGGCACCTTGTACAATCGGTAATATTACCATCTCTGATCACACTCCAGTGTACCTGTTGGTTAAGATTAAGGACGTTACAGTGGGTCCAAGGCACTGGAAAATGGATCCCTTTATCCTCAAGGATAATACATTTGTGGAGCATTTCTCTCGGGGATTTTGGGCTTTCCTAGACATTAACTCACACTCGGTTAGTAGCCAATCCTTCCTTTCGGAAATTGCCAAAGCCTATGCCAGTGGGTCAGTTATTTCCTACACTGCCAGTAGGAGGCAGCAGAAGGGTGAGCAGTAACGTCTCCTCGAAGCACGGTTGAAGGCAGCTGAGAAGGCCTACTTTGACAGGCCCTCGTTGGTCAAGTTACAGAGGATTATGGCACTACGGTCTGCATTGAATTCTGTGCTCACGCAGACAGCAAAGAACGAGCTGACTTTTGCAAAGCAAAGGTTATATGATCATGGTGACAGGTCTGGCAAATACTTCGCATATCTCGCTAGGAAAAGGAGAGCCCCTCAAGCCATTACGGTGATTAGGGAAGGGTCTGGGAACCGAACGTGTGACTCCAAAAAGATTAATGTGTCATTCCAGAGATTTTACTCTAAGTTATACCAATCTGAGGTTTGTGAGGAGGGGTGGGCCAAAATTGAGGCTTTATTCAAGGATCTGGAGCTCCTGGGTGTGACCCCCGAACAAGAGTCTTTTCTCAATGTCCCTTTATCAGAGCAAGAGGTGCAGGAGGCTGTGAAGCAGCTTCAGAGTGGAAAGGCACCCGGTCCTGATGGACTTCCCAGCGAATTCTAGAAGGAATTTATAAACATATTGTCAGGCCCGATGTTCAACATGTTTAATGACTCATACAGCCATGTTTGTCTCCCGCCATCTCTGACAGAGGCCAGTATTTCGATTATTCTTTAAAAAGAGAAGGTCCCGGGGGACTGTGCTTTTTACAGGCCCATTTTAATCTTAAATGTGGACTTTAAAATCCTCTCCAAGACACTTGTGTTCAGGCTGGAGACTGTGTTACCTTCTATTGTTAAAGAGGACCAGATGGGCTTCATAAAGGGCCGCAGATCCTCCAATAATGTTAGGAGGCTGCTTAATGTAATTCAAGTGTGTCAACAACAGTCAATATAGGGATTGGTGATTTCTCTAGATACAGAGAAGGCGCTTGACCGAGTTCAGTGGCCGTACCATTTCTATACTCTGGAGCGGTTTGTTTTGGGCGAGGTCTTTATAAGATGGGTAAAGGTTCTCCACAATGACCCTCTCACTGCAATCATCACCAACAGGGTGTGATCAAGCAATTTTAACATTTTTTGGGTCAGCCGGCAGGTCTGTTCCCTTTCGCCACTGCTTTTTACAGTGAGGATTGAATCATTGGTGGAGGCATTCATAGGGATCCCAATATATCAGCTCCAGACGTGGGGTCAAATTTACATAAGAGTATATTGTATGTGGACTATGTCCTAATTCTTTCGTCAAATCCAGCAGTTTCAGTCCCTCGCCTGTTAGCATGCATCTGTGTGTTTGGCACCTTTTTGGGGGACAAGATTAATCTTTCAAAATCAGAGGCTATGCCTATGGGTGGTCTTATGAAAGTGTTAAGTCTTGAGGGTGAATATCGATTCCCATTTAAATGGTCACAGGGGGGTTTTGTGTATTTGAGCATGTTCATTACTCCAGTTCTGAATCGGCTGTTCAAAGCCAATTTTGTTCAATTATTTGACAAAATCAAACAAGACCTTCAAAGATGGAGGTGCTTCTGGTCTCGTGGTTGGGTCGGATAGTGTTTATTAAGATGAATATTCTCCCTCGTTTACTATACCCTATATGGATGCTCCCCCTGATGTTCAATAAGCAAACATTCAGGAGACTGAACGGCTGGTTCAGCCCCTTTATTTGGCATCGTCAGTGGCCCCTCATTAAATGAGCTAAACTGCAATTGTCTCACAGACTGGGGGGAGTGGATCTCCCAGACATTAAAAGCTACCAACGAAGCTCACTTTTATCCTACATGAGTGATTGGGCTTGTGGGGACCCTCTTTCAATATGGTTCGATATTGAAACCTCCCAGACTAAGGTGACCCCTTACTCACTTGCTGTGTTTGGACAAAATGAGGACAGTTAGGGAATATTGCCATAACCCAATAGTTATCGATACTGTTAAAGCATGGAGGGCAATTCGGCAGAGGGAAGGCAATATTGGCAAGACATCTTCTCTTACACCGGGTATGCCAGGTTTGCAACCGGGGATGATAGATTCAGGATCTTTCAGACAATTCGCCCCTATTAGATTACTGACAGTGTGGAAACAGGCCCTTCGGCCCAACAAGTCCACACCGCCCTGCCGCAGCGCAACCCACCCATACCCCTACCCCTACCCCTACCCCTACCCTAACACTACGGGCAATTTAGCATGGCCAATTCACCTGACCTGCACATCGTTGGACTGTGGGAGGAAACCGGAGCACCCGGAGGAAACCCACGCAGACACGGGGAGAACGTGCAAACTCCACACAGTCAGTCACCTGAGGCGGGAATTGCTACCCACTGAGCCACAATGCCATCCCCATGAGAATCTCAGAAGGTTTTCAGCCATTGTGCCTGTGCTGTCTCTTTCAGACGATTCACCCCTATATCCTACATTCCTCAACATTCTGTATTTTTCTGACACAAGGTACCACCAACCCAACACAGACTCGGGGACTTATCCAGATGAGATGAAAAATCGACTTGACCTCAGACAAAGATCAGCCATGAAGACAAGGGTTAAATTGTCAGACACCCCAGATGGGCCTTGAACCCACAATCCCTGGCTGCGGAGGCCAGTGCCTTATCCATTAGGCCACTGGGGCCACATGTGTGATGTTAAAATGGCAGCTTTTAAGTTTTGTTTTGCAAGAACACACTGACTGTGGCTCAGCCAGCACAGAGTCAGTGCCCTGGACTGAGGGGATTCTAAATCTCCAGGTTATATATGTTTTTCTCTTTACCCCCGCACTGCTGCCTAACTGTGGTAGTGCTTATATTTTCCCCAGCACCCATGTTGTGTGTGTGCAGGTGTGAGACACAGTGAAAGACAACAGATGGACAAATCTTTATTCAATTCCCACCACCAGAAAGAAAAGAAACACCCGAGTGGCCAGTGACAAGCATCAAAGGGCAATGCTGTGTGACCAAACAGTGAGGGGGAGGGCACTCTCTGAACAGCTCAAGGATGTTGGTAGACACTGCGTGCTCCTTCTCCAGGGACACCCGGGCTCGAACGTAACCGCGGAAGAGGGTCAGGCAATCGGCCCTAACAACCAGTTTGGCCAGGCCCAGGAGCAGACCCACGAGGAGATCCTCTGACCAACCCTCCCCCCTCGGCACTGGGTGCCCAATGATGGGGAGTGTGGGGCTGAAGTCCAACCAGAAACGGAGGAGAAGGTTTCCCAGAAAGCTAAAAAGGGAGTGCAAGCGCCCTGTTCCATGGACTCCACAGCACCACAGAACAAGCAGTTGGGCTGGGAGTCCGTGAACCACCACAATCTGCGGACTGCCGCATGCAATACCCTCCACCCCAGATCCCCGTGAGAAAGGGGGAGGACTCCCATGTAGAGAGCCCTTCACTGGGGATGGTCCCCACCGCCCGGTGGTAAATGGGCACGCCAGGGTGTGTCCGGGAGGTGGATGAGGGTGTGCAGCAGTGGGGTCTGAGCACCATCATTTTAAGGCGTCGGATGGTGGTGGCCACGTACCGGACGTCTACCGCTGCCCTGCTCGCTATATCCTGCGGCAGCGTCCAGACCAGGCCCCCACTATCCAGCACGTCCCCGACCCTGGTCACCCTCACAGTCACGGCCCTCCCCTCCGACAGTCACTCGAACCCACGAGTACGGAGGTGCGGATTCCTGAGCAACGTCTCCATGACGACAGCCGTTACTCCTGCCGGAGGGTGGCGTGACGCGATTCGACCATGTTCCAGACCGTGAGCAGGTCCTGGTAAAAGACAGGCAGTGTCCTGAGAGTGACCTCCAAACCATCACGGTCCCTGAACAGGAGCTGTGTGTCGTAGTTGAGGTTACGCACCTGGTGGAAAAAATACGTCGCCAGGGCACCCCGCCGAGGGGGAGGCTCAATGTAAAGGTATCGCTGCAAGGTCTGAAGGTGGAACGTCGCTACCTGGGTGTGAACGCACACCAGCGACTGACCGCCCTCCTCAATATGGAGACTCAGGACCTGCGCAGTGACCCAGTGCATCTTTTTGTCCCAGAAGAAGTGAACCAACATTCTCTGGATGTCAGTGACAAAACCAGGAGGAGGGACCAAAGTGACCAGCCGGTACCACAGCATGGCAGGCACCAGCTGGTTTATGACCAACACTCGACTCCTGTGAGACAGCACTCGGAGCAGTCCTGTACAGAGGCCTAGGCGAGGGGAGACTTTGGCCTCCAGCTCCTGCCTGTTCCCCGGCCAGGATTCCTCAGCCGGGCTGAGGTAGACCCCCAGGTCGAGGAGTTGGGTGGTACTCCAGCTGAACCCCCGTAACTCATCCGGCAGAGACTCCACCCGCCACGGACTGACCAGTCGTCTGGAATATTGGGCCCAGTTGATCCTGGTGGAAGAGGCCGAAGGGTACAAGGCCTGGCACTCACACATCCTCCCCAGGTCAGCAGGGTCGGTGAAAGGGAGGAGCACGTGGTCAGCGTAGGCCGAGATGACCACCCCCGTGCCCGCACCGCGCAGAACCAGCCCCGACAACCTCCTCCACAAGAGGCACAGGAAAGGCTCCACGCACAGGGAATCCAGCTGGCCGGACAGGGGGCAGCCTTGGCGTACTCCTCTCCCAAAGTGAAGGGGCAGTGTCATGGAGCTGTTAACTTTAAAACTAATTGCACCTGCCTCCACTTGGTCCACATCCACACAAGCATTTCCTGTCATGTACCTGTCCAAATGTCTTTCTCATAGAATCCATACAGTGTGGAAACAGGCCATTTGGCCCAACAAGTCCACCCAGACTCACTCCCCTACATGTCCTCCTGCCAAATGTACCCAACCTTCACATCCCTGAACAGTCTGGGCAATTGTGCATGGCTAATTTACTTGTGGGAGGAAACTGGAGCACCTGGAGGAAACCCACACAGACACGGGGAGAAAGTGCAAAATCCACACAAACTGTCACCAGAGGCTGAAATTGAACCTCGGTCCCTGGTGCTATGAGACAGCAGTGCTAACCACGGAGCCAACTCGGAAACTCTACACAAACAGACACCCAAGGGAGGAATCAAAGCCAGGTCCCTGACACTGTGAGGCAGCAGTGCTACCCACTGAGCCACCATACCATCCCCAGGAGAATCTCAGCAGGTTTTCAGCCATTGTGACTGTGTTGTCTCTTTCAGACGATTCACCCCCCATCCTGCAGATCCCTGAAAATCTTGAGCAAGAACGTGTTGGGCACCACTTCCCATCAGCTGAAAGCAGACAAGGGGGATTTCTCCAAAGTCCATTAGAAATAACGTTGACAGTGAACAAGCCATAAATAATCAGACACCCCAGATGGGACACGAACCCAAAAACCCCTGGTTTAGGAGACCAGTGCCTTATCCATTAGGCTGTTGGGGATACACCCCTACAGGTAAAATGGCAACCTTTAAATACTGAACCCTGCCCTGTCATATTGTTTTTTTCTGAGTTTTCTACTCTTACTGATTGTTTTTTTCCCCTTCCATTTCATGCTAAATTGTCGGCTGCTTGATAAATTGATCTCCCCTCCCATTTGGCCCCAGACGGACATTTGAGAAATCCCAGCCGGTCAGACAGCGTCCGAGGAGCAGGAGAGTCGACATTTCGAGCATAGGCCTGAAGAGCTTATACTCGAAACATTGACTCCCCTGCTCCTCGGATGCTGCCTGACCAGCTGTACTTTTCCAGCACCACACAGTTTGACTCTGATCTCTCACATCTGCAGTGCTCACTTTCTCCCAGTCGAGAAATCAACTCAACTCCAACTTTGCAGACCCACAGTTTGAGGCAAATGGAGCAGAAGGAAAAGGGCTCAATGTTATTGTGTGCAGCACTTTCAAGATATTTGCAGTTAGTGGTGAATGAGAAAGTGGAGATGTTGCAAAAAGCTGCATTGAGGACAAATCAACAGAATCTTAGCAGGCATTCAGCCCATTGTGACTGTGCTGTCTCTTTCAGACAATTCACCCCAAGATCTCCCAAATCCCGGAATTACCTTGTGCAAGTTTCTATGTCACATCATTTGCCATAATCTCAACGTAGGCACAGTGATTTTTAACAGAGTACTGTCGATGAAAAATTCAGTCAGCATGGATTGAGATGAAGTTGACATGGAATGAAAATCAGCAACAAAGCCCAGGCTTAAAACCCAAGCCCCCCAGATGGGACTTGAACCAACAATTACCAGCTTAGGGAAGCCAGTGTCTTATCCATTAGGCCCCTCGGGCTCCCACCTTGCACTTTCTGTGGAAAGTATTGACCTCAAACGAGTGCTACAGCTGAACATGTTCCAAGATCGAGGTTTATATGTTGAGGCACACACTAAAGTATGGAGCAGCTGCTGTCAAGGTGTAACAGTTAAAGAACACTGTCTAAGGCCTTTCTGACCAGTTATGACATCATCCCTTCATTTCTCAGACCCTCTTGGTGCCTCAGAATGAAGAGAAATCGTTTCCTGCCTCAGGAGAAAGATCTGCCCGAACTTGCGAGACCCCCTTTGTGGAAGAGAACCAGCCCTGTATCGGGACACGATGTTGCTAATGTTCATCTGGTTGATCAGTGGAAATTAAAAGCCATGTCACACAACAGGCAGAGTCAATCTTTAGCTGAGTAGAAGTTCAGCAGAGAGAAACAGACTTACTTTGTGATATAATAGGTAATTCCTGTCCCATTGATCTATTAACTGCAGGGAACTTTCAGATACGTGGTATCTTTCGAGCAATTATATATCCTCCCAAGATATATGCTTTCGCTCTCAACTGAAGATGTTATAACTTCAATGGCTAAGAGTATTAACCAATAAATCAATGCCAAGCCAGTTAAAGTATGACACTTGGCACATCATCATCGCTGTAATTGCAGAATGCAGCATAACCTATTCCGTCTTCTAACCTACTGACAGCCTACTTTTCAGAAGTCTCCTCACACGACTCTGAAAACAAATTAAAAGAAACCAATTAAACCAAATAAGCACAAATTAAAATGTCCCAGTCATTTAAAAAGGCTCTGTAACAAAAGTCAAAATCTCCCAAGAAAGCTTACACTTACAGAGTCACAGAGTTGTACAGATCCTCTGCTCCAACCCATCCATGCCAACCAGATATCCGAAAGTTATCTAGTCCCACAAACCAGCATTTGGTCCATATCCCTCTGAAGCCTTCTTATTCATGTCCCCATACAGCTGCCTTTTAAATGTTACAGAGTCTTAGAGTTATACAGCATGGAAACAGACCCTTTGATCCAACTCGTCTATGCCGACCTGATATCCTGAATTAATCTAGTCCGACTTGCCAGCATTTGGCCCATATCCCTCTAAACCCACCCTGTTCATATACCCCCATCCCAATGCCTTTTAAATGTTTTGGAGGAGCCGGGGTTAGACTGGGGTGGACAAAGTTAAAAATCACACAACACCAGGCTATAGTCCAGCGGGTTTATTTGGAAGCACTAGCTTTCGAAGCGATGCTCCTTCACTGGGTGGTTGTCTTCACCTGATGAAGAAGCAGCGCTCTGAAAGCTAGTGCTTCCAAATAAACCTGTGGGATTATAACCTGGTGTTGTGTGACTTTTAACTTCTAAATGTTGTTATTGTACCAGCCTCCACCACTTCCTCTTGCAGCATGTTCCATATAAGCACCACCCTCTGCATGAAAAGGTTGCCCCTAAGGTTCCTCTTAAATTATTATTCTTCTCATTGTAAACCTATGCCCTCTGTTTTTGTACTCCCCACCCTGGGGAAAGGACTGAAGCTATTCACCCTATCCATGTCCCTCATGATTTTATAAACCTCTGTAAGGCCACCCTTCAGCCTCCAACACTCCAGTGAAAATAGCCTCAGTCTATTCATCCTCCCCCAATAGCACAAACCCTGTAACCCTTGCAACATCCTTGTAAATCTTTTCTGAATGCTTGCAAGTTTTACAACATCTTTCTTTAGCAGGGAAACCAGAATTGAACGGAGTATTCCAAAAGGTGGCCTAACCAATATCCTGTACAGCCACAATCCAACATTCTAATTCCTATACTCGATGCACTGACTAATAAAGGCAAGTGGATCAAATGCCTTCTTCACTGTGCTATCTACCTGCAACTCCTTCTCTTCCTAATCTGTGTGTATGTGAGTTACAATAATCTTTTTGCATTCTGATGTGAATAGATTCACCCTTTAGTTAATTCAACATATCCAGGTTTAATTGGCTACTTTTCAACACCAATTCAATTGGTTTGGGAGGAAGACACCCACAAGAAAGGGTCCCTTTTTAAATTAACCTGTTAGTGACCAACCAAGGATCCAGGTAAATGAAGAAAGGAAACCATTTCATCCCTGCTCACCTGGGAGCTTAACAATTTGGGGTATCTGTCTGGAACTGTAATAACGTGGGGAACAATTCTCACACCAGCCTCTCTTTGTAAGTGCTCCATGTATTTACGAAACAATGCCCTTCACCAGCACATCTCAGTGATATATTTAACATTCCATTCACATTAATCACTCCAAGGGTATGATCTACATTAAGAATATAAACAGTAAGTGTTGAAACTCTCAGGTTCGGAAGCATCTGCTGAAAAAAACAAAACAAATACTGCAAATTGATAATTATGTTTCTCTCCACAGATGCTACCTGAGCTGCATTTCAATATTTCCTGATTTTATTGCAGATTTCCAGCGTTTGTGGTATTTAACTTTTGTATAATTTTTTTACGTAAGGAGAATGGAGACTTGAAAACATTGAATGGGACATTTGCTCATTAACCTGTTGGGAATTTTCTGCTCTTGAAAGATTTGATTCAGACTTTAGACAAGGTGCAATCATGACAACGACTGTGGGATTGTACTTATTAGATATCAAGGAACAGCTCATCAAATAAGGCAATCCTCTGAACCAGATGAATTCTCATCTCAAGTTTGGGGAGAAAGGTTTAAAAGATCAGTATTAGAGGGGGTGAGATCTGATCAACTTCAGAAAAACTTTGATCTTAAAACTACAATTCTACAGTGAAAGTGAAATATTGCGAAGTGTATGGTTAATTGTCCATGATATTTGTTCCTCCTTATTTAATTTCTATAACTATCCGTAGAGTAATTTATAAACATATATTTACGAACCATTGTTATGCATTATTTTGGTAATTTTATAATTTGCCATTACTTTCTCTTCACCTTATTCAAGGAGAGTGTTTATTACAGTGAGTGATACCACACAGGATTTCAATTGCACTGAATTGGTTTTGAAAGATAACTCAATAAATGCAGGTTGATGCTGTCGATGGTTCCTGTCGATATATTTCGTTGACTTGTTCAGATGTGTTATGATGTTAAGTCTGAGGCAGAAAGAGGAAGAAGGTATAAGTAAGGTTCAAGACACTGAAGACAGACAGAGCCCTGGAGATAACAGGAATGAATTCAAACCAGGAAATAGAGAATTTGAAGGGACCATGCAATGTTTATGGAAAACAGGATTAAGGAACCTCCAAGGCATTTTACAGAGGGATAACAAGCAACAGGTCACCAGGGAAAGAGTATGTCTTCTCAGAGCAAAGGAGGGAATTTACACATGGAGCCGGAGGAAGTGGGTGAGGTTCTTGATGAATAAACTGCATTGGTATTTCCAAAGGATTCTGGGTAGTCCAAGATGGAGGACGGGAAAAAGTTGTTACTGTAAGAGCTGCCTCTTTTTTGAGGCATTTTAGGTGTTGGGGGGTGATTTCCTCAAATTCCAGGAGCAGCAATTACTGTTTTATTATGCAACTTTGGAGAAAAAAAACTCAAAACAACGGCACTTTTAAAAGGAAGAAAGGCAGACAAAGAAAGTGAGTACATGGTCAGGGGGGCGGGAGGGAAGAAACCTACACTGCTCACTGATATGGAGCGGAAGGGTCGAGAGGGATATGGGCCCAGTGTGGGCGAATGGGACGAGATTAGATTAGGATATGTGGTCGGCATGGACGGGTTGGAGCGAAGGGTCTGTTTCCATGCTGTACATCTCTATGACTCGATGACATGGTGGATGGTGAGTCTTGTATATTGATATTCTAGAGCATGTCAATATTAAAAAGGAGATGTTGGGTGTTTTGAAAAGCATTAAGGTAGACAAGTCCCCAAGACCTGATGGAATCTATCATAGAACCCTGAGAGAGGCAGGTGTGGAAATTGTTACGGATTTGTACAAAATATATGTATCCTTTATAGTCCCAGGAGAATTCCCCAAGGATTGGAGAATACCCAATGTTGTTTCTTTCTTTAAGAATGGCAAAAAGAATAATTCAGGAAATTAAAGGCCAGATTGGCTTCCTGCAACTTCCTGTTATTCATTGCTTGGACATCACTGTCTGTGCCTGGATGGTACCCTCTGGAAGTCACTCTGTAAAGATCTCCACCCCTCTACCTTGGGGTCTCAGGATCTCAAGGTGTTCCTCTCTTTGGCCAATGTTTCGGTCCATGTGTAATGGTTTCCTGAATGTGGTTCCTGTGAAGTGCCTTGTGCCATGAAAAGGGATCCCTACATGCAGGCTGTAGTTGGGTTGAAGTGTTTTGGAGAGCAGGCAGGAAAGTGGAGTTGAGACCGAGATGAGATCAGCCATGATCGTGTGGAATGACAAAGCAGGCTCGAGGAGCTGAATTGCCGAATTTTTAAGATCTTCGGAGCACAACCAAAGACAGAGCTATCAATTGCCGTGGGTGTCTAACATGGTATCTCACCTCAGATGCATCATGAAGAGGGTGTCCATGTTCAAAGCCAGGGGTTGTGAGTTCATATCCCATTTGGGCTGTTATGTTTTTAAACATGAACTCTGATCAGCACCCTGTGTCTGTTTGATCTCAATTCCAGTTAATAAGGGGAGATGGTGGTGCAGTGCTAGACCTGGAGTAGGAATCCAGAACACCAAGTTCATGGTGTGGGGGAGATGGACTGTAATCCCACCATACAAGGTGGTGAAATCTCAGCTCAGGAGGAGCTTTGTCTGATGGGAACCATATATTGCTATTGAGGTTTGTTAGGAAGCGAACTGGTTCTATATTCTCCGTTCAGGAAGAAAACCTGGTGAGACTACAGACCCACAGCAATGTGGTTGACTCACCCTCTGGGCAATAAACACTGGCCTAGTCAGAAACATATCGCATTCTTTCCCTGTAGCTCGGTCTCAATCCTGGAACACCCTCCATTGATTCATTGTAGGTTTACCTCCAACAAATGGTCAAAAATCACACCACACCAGGTTATAGTCCAACAGGTTTATTTGAAAACACGAGCTTTCAGAGCATTGGTCCTTCATCAGGTGTAATGAGAGAGGAGGCATCAGACACAGAATGTATAAGTAAAATATCAAAGGGTCATACAAGTGATGCGAATGTATTGAACAAATCCAAAATGGCCGACTCCCTCCTGTTAAATCTTCAATCAGTTCGAAAGGAGATACAGGCAGCACATGGATTGCAGTGGTTCAAAAGGATAGCTCCCCATCACCTTTCAGGGGAAACTAGGCAGAGGCAATAAATGTTGATCTAGCCAGCAATGTTCACACCCTGGAAATGAATAAAAACAATCCCACAATGGAATAAACCGCCAGGGGAAAAGTCATAGTGTAATGACTTGAAAACATCAAGCCCCAACTTTGGATGGTTTCTATTGTTATGTTTTACATTATCATCCAAAACGCACCAGTCATTGACATAAAGGTTATGATTTGGAGGAGCCAGTGTTAGACTGGGGCGGACAACGTTACAAATCACACAGCACCAGGTTATAGTCCAACAGGTTTATTGGGAAACACTAGCTTTCGAAGAGCTGCTTCTTCATCAGGTGGTTGTGGAGCAGGATCGTAAAACACTGAAGTTTTAGCAACAGGATTGCAGTGTCATGGCATGTAATATTAAACAAATTGAGCTGAAGTCTTTCATCTTTTAAAATGATCATGTTAGTTTCAGTTCCTTGTTATGTCCATCCCAGACCTTTGTTAAAGTTACATTCTCAAGAGAGTTTTAACAATCGGTACTATCTCAGCTCAGATAATGCATTGAAGATGTGAGGTTAAAATCTGTCTGTGTCCCAATGTTCGGTCAGACTGATTCTATTTCTAAAGTGGCATTTACAGAATCTGACATGGTTTTATGCAGTTTTTGAGCAAAACAAAAGATAATTCTGAACGTACAAATTCACCCCACAAACATACATGTGTGTGCGTGCAGGGGAGACCGAGTGAGTGTGTGCAGTTGGGTGTGTGTGGGAGGGGGCGATGGTGTGAGTGTCTGTGAGAGTGTGTGTATGTGTATGTGTTTGAGTGTAATGGGGTATGTATCTGTGAGAAGGTGTGTGTGTGGGTGTGAGTGTGGGAGTGTGTATGTGTATTGTGTGACAGGATGTGTGTGTGTGTGTGTGTGTGTGTGTGTATAGTGCAGTGGGGTCAGCTGTAGTGTGACATGAACCCAAGGTCCCAGTTGAGGCCATCCCCATGGGTACCAAACGTGGTTATCAGCCTCTGCTCGGCCACTTTTCGTTGTTGCCTGTCCCAAAGCCCACCTTGGAGGATGGTTACCTGAAGGATCGAGGTTGAAAGTCCCTGATCGTTGTAGTGATCTCCGACTGGGAGGGAACACCTCTGTTTGGTGATTGTTACGCGGTGCCCATTCATCTGTTGCCGTAGCCTCTGCTCGGTCTCGCCAATGTACCATGCATCGGGCATCCTTCCCTGCAGCGTATGAGATAGACAACACTGGCCGAGTCACATGAGTACCTGCCACGTACATGGTGGGAGATGTCCCCATGGGTAATGTCGGTATCCATGGCGACACTCTGACACGTTTTACAGTGTCTGCTGTGACAGGGTTGTTTGGTGTTGTCCTGAAGGCCGGGCAGTTTGCTGTGAACAATGGTCTGTTTAAGGTTTGGTGGCTGTTTAAAGGTGAGAAGTGGAGGGGTAGGGAAGGTCTTGGCGAGGTGCTCATCCTCATTGATAATGTGTTGCAGGCTGTGGAGAATGTGACGTAGTTTCTCAGCTCCTGGTAAGTATTGGACAATGAAGGGTACCCTGTTGGTTGCAACTCGTGTCTGTCTCCTGAGGAGGTCATTGCAGTTTCTCCCTGGGGCATGTCAGAACTGGCGATTGATGAGTTAAGCATCATATCACATTCTTATCAGGGCATCCTTGTGTACTTTCAAGTGCCCCTCACATTCCCCCTCACCTGAACAGATCCTGTGTAAGTGTTCGGCTTGTACAGAGGGGACGGCTGTTTTAATATGTTGAGGGTGGGTTTGTGGTTGAGTGAGGTGCTGTGGTGCCCATCCTTGATGGAGATGCATGTGTCCAAGAATGAGACAGATACTAAACAGTAGTCCGTGGTGCGTTTGATGGTGGGATGAAACTCGTGAAATGTTGGCGAACATAAATGTTGGGAGAGTGCAGCATTGTTCTGACATGAACACAACCAAGGTTGAGGGGATCAATTCTCCTGACATGGCCCCAGAAGCACGTGTTGTCCCAGTGACCTAACAGCTCCATCTCTGATCTTCGAAGCTACTGCCTGTGGTTTACATCCCTTCTGGGGATACTTTCAATTTAAACATTCTCTCCAATTAAAACCCTCTCACTGCATTATCTCCATTCAAATTAAGTTAATCTCTGACCTAATGTCTTTAAAAATCTGCATGGCTGCTTTGAGATCATCGAACTGTACAAACATTGAGCTTGCTTGACCTCTGTACTGTTCTGTTGGTATTTAACAGGAAAGCTGGGAATTTTTCTTGCAAACATTTCGTCCCCTGTCTAGGTGACATCCTCAGTGCTTGGGAGCCTCCTGTGAAGCGCTTCTGTGATGTTTCCTCTGGCATTTATAGTGGCCTGTCTCTGCCACTTCCGGTTGTCCATTCCAGCTGTCCGCTGTAGTGGCCGGTATATTGGGTCCAGGTCGATGTGTTTGTTGATAGAGTCTGTGGATGAGTGCCATGCCTCGAGGAATTCCCTGGCTGTTCTCTGTTTGGCTTGTCCTATAATGGTAGTGTTGTCCCAGTCGAATTGATGTTGCTTGTCATCTGCGTGTGTGGCCTCTAAGGATAGCTGGTCATGTCGTTTCGTGGCTAGTTGGTGACACCTTTGTAATAATTAAAAACACAGAAATAGAGAACACACACCGGATCATCAACGCCACACTCACAGGAATCCGATTCACTAGAGAGGAAGAAAAGGACAACCAACTCCCATTCCGAGACGTGATGGTACAGAGAACACCGAACGGTGAATTCACCACAAAGGTTTACAGGAAAGCCACTCACACAGATCAAGTCCTAAACTATGAAAGCAACCACCCCAACACACACAAACGAAGTTGCATCAGGACACTATTCAAAAGGGCCACAACACATTGCAGCACACCAGAACTACAAAAAGAGGAAGAGGAACACCTATACAAAGTATTCGCCAAAAACGGATACCCTCGCAATTTCATCAACAGATGCTTAAGAGAGAGACAATGGAACGAGGACATGCCGCAACCCAAAGGACTAGCCACACTATCATACATCAGGAGCATTTCAGAACTGACAGCCAGACTACTGCGACCACTAGGACTCATAACAGCACACAAACCAACAGCCACTCTTAGACAGCAACTCACCAGAACGAAGGACCCGATACCCAACATGAGCAAAACCAATGTAGTGTACAAAATCCCATGCAATGACTGCACAAAACACTACATCGGACAAAAAGGAAGACAGCTAACGATCCGTATCCATGAACACCAACTAGCCACGAAACGACACGACAAGCTATCCTTAGTAGCCACACACACAGACGACAAGCAACATGAATTCGACTGAGACAACACTACCATTATAGGACAAGCCAAACAGAGAACAGCCAGGGAATTCCTAGAGGCATGGCACTCATCCACAGACTCTATCAACAAACACATCGACCTGGACCCAATATACCAGCCACTACAGCGGACAGCTAGAAAAGACAACCGGAAGCGGCAGAGACAGGCCACGATAAATGCCGGAGGAAACAGCACAGAAGTGTTTCACAGGAGGCTCCCAAGCACCTGAGGATGTCACCTAGACAGGGGACGAAACGTTTGCAAGAAAAATTCCCAGCTCAGCGAACAGAACCACAACAACGAGCACCCGAGCTACAAATCTTCTCCCAAACTCATTTAACAGGAAAAAATGCAGGTGAAATAAAGTTATTCCACACTCAATAATTTAGATTTACATTCAATGAGTTGGACCAAGATAACAGTAATCCTAAAGTTGAAAGATTCATTGAAAATATTTGATTTGCAAGTAATGATCGACACAGTGAAAAGTTTTGTCTTGTGAGCAATACAGGCAGCTCACAGAGTTAAGTAGCATAGATAAGTAAATAATAGGGAAACAGCAGCAGGAACAAAAACACAGGTACACGTGAATACTAAGAGTCTGTGAGACCGTTCAGTATTCTAATAACAGTAGGGTAGAAACTGTTTCAAAACGGGTTGGTGCGTGTGTTCAGGCTTCTGTACCTTCTCCCCGATGGTAGAGGTTGTAGAAAAACATTGCCAGGGTGGGATGGATCTTTGAGAACGCTGGAGACCTTTCCTTGACAGCGGGCCTGGTAGATGGATTGTATAGATGGGAGGTTGGCCTTTCTGATTGTCTGGGCCGAGTTCACCACTCTCTGTAACCGTCTCCAATCTTGAATGGTACAGTTGCCAAACCAGGTAGTGATACATCCAGACAGAATGCTGTCGATGGTGCACCTATAAACGTTGGCAAGGGTATTCTCTGTCAGTAATATCCGATGTTCGGGTGGGATCAGTGTTGAAGGGTTGGTTTGTTGATGAGAGTGTGATGAGAGCTAGCTTCCAAAAGCAACCTCTCCAACCACACTCTCAGGAATCTCGTCCCCATCCAGAGACAGCAGCCACTTGATCACCACCTTCAACATTCAATCCTGCAGATCCCCGAAAATCTTGTGCAAGATCATGTTGGATACCACTGACCATCAACTGAATGTGGAGATGGGGGTTTTTCCAAAAAAGATTAGAAATGGAGGATAAGCCACAGAGACACCCCAGATGGGACTTGAACCCACAATCCCTGGCTTAGGAGGCCAGTGCCTTATCCATTAGGCCACTGCGGCCTCACATGCAGGTTTCCAATGGCAGCCTTTAAATACTGCACCCTGACCTCTCATTGTGTGTGTTTCTGAGTGTAAGATGCTCACTGATTGTTTTTTACCCCTTCCATCTCATGCTAAATTGTAGGCTGCTTGATAAATTGATCCCGCCTCCCATTTCTCCCCAAATGGACCGATGAGAAATCAACCAAACTCCAACTTTCTGGATTAGTGGTGCTGGAAGAGCACAGCAGTTCGGGCTTTTGCCCGAAATGTCGATTTCGAAGCTACTTGGATGCTGCCTGAACTGCTGTGCTCTTCCAGCACCACTAATCCAGAATCTGGTTTCCAGCATCTGCAGTCATTGTTTTTACCACCTTCAAACTTCAACTTTGCAGAACTCAAGTCTGAGGAAAATGGAGCAGACAGGAAAATAGCAAAGGGCTCAATGTTATTTTGTGCAGCACTTTCAAGATATTTGCAGTTACTGGGGAAGGAGAAAGTGGAGATGTTGCAAAAAGCTGCATTGAGGACAAATCAACACAATCTTAGCGGGCATTCAGCCCATTGGGGCTATGCTGTCTCTTTCAGACAATTCACCCCAAGATCTCCCAAATCCCGGAATTACCTTGTGCAAGTTTCTATTAAACAGCAGTTGCCATGATCTCAACATAGGCACAATGATTTTTAACAGAGTAGTTAAAAAATCCAGTCAATTTGGATTGAGATGAAGTTGACATGGGATGAAAATCAGCCACTGCAAAGACCAGGCTTAAAAATGAAATCCCTGAAATCCCAGATTTCAGAGGCCAGTGCCATCACCATTAGGCCACGAGGGCACTATATTGGTAGACCACTGGAAACAGTTGACCTCAAATGAGTGTGACAGCCAAGCACACTCCCAGATCTGTGACAACACACTGAGGGACGCACGAAAGGTTCAGGCAGCTGCTGCCAAGGTGTAACAGGGAAACAACACAGTCTCAGGTCTTTCTGACAAATGATCACATCGTCCTTTCAGTTCTCAGACCCTCTTGGTGCCTGACACTGAACAGAGATCGTTTTCTGCCCAAGTACAAAATGCCTTTCTTTCCACAACGATACAGAAGGTTTGAGAAATGTCAATATTCCAATGGTTTGTTGGATCTTTTCTCTCTGCATAGACTGTACACAACTGATTTAGAACCTTTGTATGCATTTCCAAATGATGTTACAAACTGTTTCAATACATTGCTAATACAATCAAGTTGAAACGCAAATCAAATTTAGTCTCCCTTTGTCCCCATCACCAACAAGAATACTTGAGTAAAATTGTGAGGAATTCATCAGACCAATGAGACTCCAGGAATTCTTCCAAGATGTCAGCAATGATCCCAATGAGCCAACCAACGAACGGGAACAGTCATCAGAGAGATCCATCGTGGAGCGACCAAAGAAGGAGTCGATTTGTATCCCTGCGGAGGGCCGCTGTCCTGACCTTGAGATGTATGCTCAACCGTCAGGAGATGGGTGAATGACAGATTTAAAAATCACATAACACCAGGTTAGAGTCGAACATGTGGAAGCACTAGGTTTCGGAGCACTGCTCCTTCATCGGGTGGTTGTGGAGAATAAGATTGCAGGACACAGAATTTATAGCAAATGTTTACAATGTGATGCAACTGAAATTGTATCTTCAGAAAGACCTGGATTGTTTGTTAAATCTCTCATCTTTTAGAATGGCCAGGTTGGGTTTCGTCCTTTCATATGTAAATTGCAAAACTTTTATCAAAAGTTACATTCTCAAGTGAACTTTAACAATTGGTGTCATGTTGGCCCAGATAATGTATTGAAGGTGTGAGCTCCCCTGTATGAGACTGTCTGTGCCACAATGGTCAGACTGATTCCAATCTAAAAAACAGATTGACAGCATCTCACATGATTCATACAGGTTTTGAGCAAAGTAAAATGTAATTTTGGAAGTACATGTTCATCAGACAAACTTAGATGAGTGTGTGTATATGGGTGTGTGTATATGTGTGTGTGGGTGTGTATGTGTGTGAATGTGTGTGTGTATATGTGTGCGTATATGTGTGTGGGTGAGTATGTGTGTTTATATGTGCGTGTGAATATGTGTGTGTGTATATATGTGTGTGTGTATATGTGTGTGGATGTGTATGTGTGTGCATGTGTGTGTGGGTGCGCGTGTGTGTGGGTGCGCGTGTGTGTGTATATGTGTGTGTGTTAATATATGTATGTGTGTGTGTGTGGGTGTGTATGTATGTATATATGTGTGTGTGTTTATGTATGTGTGTGTATGTGTGTGTATGTATATGTGTGTGCATGTGGGTGTGTATGTGCATATGTGTATGTGTGTGTGTTTATGTATATGTGTGTATATGCGTGTGTTTGTATGTGTGTGTGTCTATGTGTATGTGTGTGTGTATGTGTGTGTGTAAATGTGTATATGTGTGTGGGTGTGTATGTGTGTGTATATGTGCGTGTGCATGTGTGTGTGTATAT
The DNA here is from genome assembly GCF_047496795.1 of Chiloscyllium punctatum. NCBI lineage: Eukaryota > Metazoa > Chordata > Chondrichthyes > Orectolobiformes > Hemiscylliidae > Chiloscyllium > Chiloscyllium punctatum. The sequence continues at coordinate 75,234,494 of NC_092756.1, read as the reverse complement.
GTGTGTGGGTGTGTATGTGTGTGTATGAGCGTGTGTGGGTGCGCGTGTATGTGTATATGTGTGTGTGTTAATATGTGTATGTATGTGTGTGGGTGCGTGTGTGTGTGTGTATGTATGTATATATGTGTGTGTATGTGTGTGTATGTGCATATGTGTATGTGTGTGTGTTTATGTATATGTGTGTATGTGCGTTAGTTTGTATGTGTGTGTCTATGTGTATGTGTGTGTGAGAATGTGTGTATATGTGTGTATGTGTGTGTGGGTGTGTATGTGTGTGTATGTATGTTTGTGTGTGAATCTAAGAGTGTGTATATGTATATGTGTGTGCGTGTATGTATGTGTATGTGTGTATGTGTATGTGTGTGCATATGTCTGTGTATGGGTGTGTATATGTGTGTGTGTATGTTGTGCATGTGTATGTGTATGTGTGTGTGTGTGTGTGTGTGTGTGTGTGTGTGTGTGCAGTTGAATGGGGTCACCTGTAATGTCCCAGTTGAAGCCATCTCCATTGTTACCAAACTTGGTGATCAGCCTCTGCTCGGCCACTTTTCATTGTTGCCTGTCCCGAAGTCCCCCTTGGAGGAAAGTCCGAGGTCGAATGTCCCGAATTGCTGAAGTGTTCTCTGACTGGGAGGGAACACTCCTGTCTGTTGACACTGAGAACAGCCCCACCCCCCCATCCGATATACGCACACACACACACACACAAACACATGCACAAACACACGCACACACACACGCACACACACACGCAAGCACATATAAGTTGTGGGGTGAATTTGTATTTGCAGAACTACATTTTACTTTGCTCAAAAACTGCATGAACTACAGAGCTAAGGAGAGAATTGTGGCAGCTCCCAGAATCAGGTGGCTCAGTGGTTAGCCCTGCTGCCTCACAATACCAGGGTCCCAGGTTCAATTCCAGCCTTAGATAACTGCCTGTGTGGAGTTTGCACATTGCTCTGGTTTCCTCCCACAGTACAAAGGTGAATTGGCCATGTTAAATTGCCCATAGTGTTACCTGTTTCCACACTGTCGGTAGTCTAATCCAGGGGAAGGATCTGCAGGCCCTAATTTACGAAGGCTCTAAGCTCATCCCTTTCCAGGACTTCTCAGCGGTGGGAAACCAGAAAAGAAAACCTTACGATGATGAGCCGAAGACAGAGGAATGGAAGTAAGGCCATTCAGCCCATCGGGTCCACCCCGCCATTCAATCGTGAATGATGGGCATTTCAACGCCACTTTGTGGCATTCTCATCGTCACCCTTAATTTCTTGCGCGATCAAGAATTTATCAATCTCTGCCCTGAAGACAATTAACGTCCTGGCCTCTGCTGCGCTCCACGGCAATGAATTCCACAGGCCCACCACTCTCTGCCTGAAGAAATGTCTCCTCATTTCCGTTCTAAATTTACCCCCCTCTAATTCTCAGGCTGTGCACATGGGTCCTGATGGAAACACATTCCCAGGATCCACCCTTTCTAAGCCATGCATTATCTAGTAAATTTGTATTAGATCTCCCCTCAACCTTCGAAACTCTAATCAATACAATCCCAGGATCCTCAGCTGTTCATTGTATGTTAAGCCTCCCATTCCAGGGATCATCTGTGTGAATCTCCGCTGGACATGCTCCAGTGCCAGTATGTCCTTCCTGAGGTGTGGAGCCCAAAATTGGATACAGTATTTCAAATGGGGCCTAACCAGAGCTTTATAAAGTCTCAGAAGGACATCGCTGCTTTTACATTCCAACCCTCTTGAGATAAATGGCAACGTTACATTTGTTTTCTTAACCACGGACTCAACCTGCAAGTCAACCTTTAGAGATTCCTGGACTATCATTCCCAGATCCCTTTGTATTTTGGCTTTATGAATTTTCTCACTGTTTAAAAAATAGTCCATGCCTGTATTCCTTTTTCCAAAGTGCAAGTCCTAGCATTTGCTCAGGTTGAATTTCATCAGCCATTTCCTGGACCACTCTCCTAAACTGTCTAAATCTTTCTGCAGCCTCCCACCTCCTCAGAACGACCTGCTTGTCTGCCTAACTTTGTATCATCGGTGAACTTCGCCAGAATGTCCCCCAGTCCCTTCATCCAGATCATTAATATATAAAGTGAACAGCTGCGGCCCCAACACTGAACCCTATGGGACACCACTTGTCACCAGCTGCCATTCCAAGAAAGAACCTTTTATCCCAACTCTCTGCCTTCTGTCAGATAGCCAATTCCCAATCCATGCCAGTAGCTCACCTCGAACACCATGGACCCTCACCTTACTCAGCAGTCTCCCATGAAGCACCTTATCAAAGGCCTTTTGGAAATCTATGTAGATAACATCCACTGGGTTTCCCTCGTCTAACCTACTTGTTACATCTTCAAAGAATTCTAACAGGTTTGTCAGGCATGACCTCCCCTTACTAAATCCATGCTGACTTGTTCTAATCCAACCCTGCACTTCCAAGAATTTAGAAATCTCATCCTTAATGATGGATCCTAGAATTTAACCTACAACCGAGGATAGGCTAACTGGCTTATAATTTTCCATCATTTATCTTGATCTTTTCTTGAACAAGGGGTTTACAACAGTGATTTTCCAATCATCTGGGACTTTCCCTGACTCCAGTGATTTCTGAAAGATTGAAAATAGCCTCTACTATTTCCTCAGCCACCTCCCTCAGAACTCTCGGATGTAGACCATCTAGGCCGGGAGATTTATCAATTTTTAGACCTTTTAGCGTTTTGAGCACTTCCTCTTTTGTAATGGCTACCATATTCAAATCTGCCCCCTGACTCTCCTTAATTGTTAGGATAATGCTCATGTCTTCCACTGTGAAGACTGACACAAAGTATTTACCAAGTTCTTCAGCAATTTCCTTATCTCCCTTCACGAACCTTCCTGCATCAATTTGGAATGGCCCAATTTCTACTTTTGCCTCTCGTTTGTTTCTTATGTATTGAAAGAAACTTTAACAATCATTTCTAATATTACTGCCTAGCTTACCTTCATATTTGATCCTCTCCTTCCTATTTCTCTGTCTTTGTTGTCCTCTGTTTGTTTTTGTCGTCTTCCCAATCTTCTGATTTCCCAGTGCTCTTGGCCACTTTGTACGCTCTCTCTTTCCCTATGATACATTTCCTGACTTCCTTTGTCAGCCCTGGCTGTTTAATTCCCGCCCCCTGACGGATAATGTTTCTGCCAAGAGAAGACTGAGGGAGTTTGGGATCCAGTACTCTCTGAGGTATCCGGCGGTGCTCCGATAACCTTACATGGATCCGTACATCTCTTTGATACATCGGAGAAGGCAAGAGACTTTGTGGACAAATTAACCGAATCTGAACAATTTAGTATCTACAAATAGTGTTGTTTGGTTATGTCTTTGTTGATTTTTTAAAAAACCGAGGAAGTCCAGTTGGAGCTTTCTTTTCCTTGTTTTCCCGATTGGTAATAATCCGGTTTAAACTGTGTTTGGTGGCGGTTGAGATGTGTACTTTCAATTTCTAAGTGAAGTTATACCAGAGGATGGGTGGGGTATTTACCCCATCGAGCTGAAATGTTTTTTTCTTTATTCATATTGCTATTCTATGGTATATTTACTTTCTATTCTGCTTGTGTTTTTGGTACGGCTCTAGCTAGAAGGAGGGAAACTGTTTGGGATGGCTAGATGCCCACTTATGGGCAGGACGTGAGTTCCCCTATTCAGCGCCATTGGCACTTTATATGGTGGTTTGTATTGCTTTTAATCTTTGATAGTTTTTTAAGTTTGTTAAATGTAGTGGTTTCAGTTTATGTAGTTTTTATATTTGATGGATCATATGACACTAAGGCTCAGTGATTTGTGGCTCGAGTTCCTCCTCTCTGGAATTTAAATGTTACTGCAAAAGGTTATGGCGAATGACTTGATTAAATGGTGAACCAGGAATATCAAGGGAAGTCGAGGAGAAAGTGAGGACTGCAGATGCTGGTGATCAGAGCTGAAAATATGTTGCTGGAAAAGCGCAGCAAGTCAGGCAGCATCCAAGGAACAGGAGAATCGACGTTTCGGGCATCACCCCTTCTTCAGGAATCAAGGGAAGTCTCTCACCAATTAAGAGGAAGAAGGTACTTTTGAGTCTCAGAAAGGAGAAAGTGGATATTCCTTTGTTACAGGAGACACACTTGGATGACAGGGAGCATTTGAAACTACAGCAGAATGGCTTTGATCAGGTTTACTTCACATCATTTAATCCCAGAAGTAGGGGAGTGGCTGTATTGGTGAGGAGGAATCTCCAGGTTAAGTTACTAGAGTGTGTCAAAGACACACACACAGGAGGTTTGTCATTCTTATAGCCTTGATAAATGGGAAAAATATGGTGTTTAAATGTTTATTGCCCTCCAGTGCATCCCCTCAACATTTTGTTTTCTAAATTGATCAGTCTGGAGTCCTGGCATATCATTAAAGGGGGAGATTTTAACTGTCTCATGTATCCCACGGTACAGAGTTTGCCCAAAGCCCCCACCCCCCCCCCACCCCCCACCATCCAACACCGATACCCTCTGTACAAACTAATCAATGAGTGGATCTGTGTGTGGAGTGAGGGTTGGTGAACATCTGGAGGTGTCTCCACCCTACAGGCAGGGATTTTACGGTTTTCTTTTCCAATCCACACAGATGTCACACCAGGATTGATTTTTTTCCAATCCCCGTGGCAACCCTGGACTTGGTGGCATCTTGTACGATCGGTAATATTACCATCTCTGATCACACTCCAGTGTACCTGTTGGTTAAGATTAAGGACGTTACAGTAGGTCCAAGGCACTGGCAAATGGATCCCTTTATCCTCAAGGATAATACGTTTGTGGAGCATTTGTCTCGGGAATTTTGGGCTTTCCTAGACATTAACTCACGCTCGGTTAGTAGCCCGTCCATCCTTTTGGAAATTGCCAAAGCCTATGCCAGTGGGTCAGTTATTTCCTACACTGCCAGTAGGAGGCAGAAGAAGGGTCAGCAGCAACGTCTCCTTGAAGCACTGTTGAAGGCAGCTGAGAAGGCCTACTTTGACAGGCCCTCGTTGGTCAAGTTACAGAGGATTACGACGCTGCTGTCTGCACTGAATTCCGTGCTCACGCAGACAGCAAAGAACGAGCTTAATTTTGCAAAGCAAAGGTTATATGATCATGGTGACAGGTCTGGTAAATACTTAGCATATCTCGCTAGGAAAAGGAGCACCCCTCAAGCCATTACGGTGACTAGGGAAAGGTCTGGGAACCGAACGTGTGACTCCAAAAAGATTAATGTGTCATTCCAGAGATTTTACTCTAAATTATACCAATCTGAGGTTTGTGAGGAGGGACGGGCCAAAATGGAGGCTTTATTCAAGGATCTGGAGCTCCTGGGTGTGACCCCCGAACAAGAGTCTTTTCTCAATGCCCCCTTATCAGAGCAAGAGGAGCAGGAGGCTGTGAAGCAGCTTCAGAGTGGAAAGGCACCTGGTCCTGATGGACTTCCCAGTGAATTCTAGAAGGAATTTATAAACATATTGTCAGGACCGATGTTCAACATGTTTAATGACCCATACAGCCATGATTGTCTCCCGCCATCTCTGACAGAGGCCAATATTTCTCTTATTCTTAAAAAAGGGGATGTCCCGGGGGACTGTGCTTTGTACAGGCCCATTTCACTCTGAAATATGGACTTAAAAATCCTCGCTAATACTCTTGTGTTCAGGCTGGAGACTGTGTTACCTTCTATTGTAAAAGAGGACCAGACGGGCTTCATAACGGGCTGCAGATCCTCCAATAATGTTAGGAGGCTGCTTAATGTAATTCAAGTGTGTCAACAACAGTCAATATAGGGATTGGTGATTTCTCTAGATACAGAGAAGGCACTTGACCGAGTTGAGAGGGCGTACCTTTTCTATACTCTGGAGCGGTTTGTTTTGGGCGAAGTTTTTATAAGATGGGTAAAGGTTCTCCACAATGACTCTCTCACTGCAATCATCACCAACAGGGTGTGATCAAGCAATTTTAACATTTTTTGGGTCAGCCGACAGGTCTGTTCCCTTTCGCCACTGCTTTTTACAGTGAGGATTGAATCATTGGTGGAGGGCATTCATAGGGATCCCAATATATCAGCTCCAGACGTGGGGTCAAATTTACATCAGAGTTTATTGTATGTGGACGATGTCCTAATTCTTTCATCAAATCCAGCAGTTTCAGTCCCTCGCCTGTTCGCATGCATCTGTGTGTTTGGCACCTTTTTGGGGGACAAGATTAATCTTTCAAAATCAGAGGCTATGCCTATGGGTGGTCTTATGAAAGTGTTAAGTCTTGAGGGTGAATATCGATTCCCATTTAAATGGTCACGGGGGGGTTTTGTGTTTTTGAGCATGTTCATTACTCCAGTTCTGAATCGGCTGTTCAAAGCCAATTTTGTTCAATTATTTGACAAAATCAAACAAGACCTTCAAAGATGGAGGTGCTTCTGGTCTCGTGGTTGGGTCGGATAGCGCTTATTAAGATGAATATTCTCCCATGTTTACTATCCCCTATATGGATGCTCCCTCTGACTTTCGATAAGCAAACATTCAGGAGACTGAACGGCTGGTTCAGCCCCTTTATTTGACATCGTCAGTGGCCCCTCATTAAATGAGCTAAACTGTGATTGTCTCACAGACTGTGGGGAGTGGATCTCCCAGACATTAAAAGCTACCAACGAAGCTCACTTTTATCCTACATGAGTGATTGGGCTTGTGGGGACCCTCTTTCAATATGGTTCGATATTGAAACCTCCCAGACGAAGGTGACCCCTTACTCGCTTGCTGTGTTTGGACAAAATGAGGACAGTTAGGGAATATTGCCATAACCCAATAGTTATCGATACTGTTAAAGCATGGAGGGCAATTCGGCAGAGGGAAGGCAATATTGGCAAGACATCTTCTCTTACACCGATAGTGGGTATACCGGGTTTTCAACTGGGGGATGACAGATTCAGGATCCAAACATTGGGCATCTAGGGGTGTGTCTTGCACGGGTGATTTGTTTGAGGGAGACACAATGATGTCCTTCGATCAGTTAGCACAGAAACATGAGCTATCTAATAAGGAGCTCTTTTGTTTTCTCAAGTTAGAGAATTTATTCAAAAAAAGACAACACTTTTGACTGATCCCAACACATCCGACATAGAGAGGAGGGTGCTCAGTGCTAAGAGTACACTTTCTGTCAGCACTTTATGTCATCAATTGGTGGGGGGGGGGTACACCCTCAGATGAGTCCGATCGACTCTGTTGGGTTTGGGAGAGAGAGCTAGGTGTTGAAGTCTCCTCAGAGGCAAGGTATCAGTATGCAATTGGACCCATGCTTTACAGTTGAAGATTCTCCACAGGTCCCACTTGGCCCCAGACTGTTTGTCAAAATTTAAACCACTGGTATCTTCAACATGTTTCAAGTGCAAAGTCGGTACAGGCACTCTTACCCATTGTCTCTGGTCCTGTGGGAAGCTTCAAACATACTGGAGTGCTGTGGTGGGTGCCATGGAGCGGACTTTGGGTGTAAGGGTGGAGAAGGACCCGATCTCTCTTCTTCTGGGCCTGCCCAGTGTGCTCCCTGCAGATGAGCAAACGAAAAACATCTCAATATCCTCATATTTTGTGCAAGAAAGAATATCTTGTTAGGTTGGTTATATGAAAACCCCCCTGGGCCTGTTGTGTTGGCGGAAGATTGTTATGGAGCACATCCCCTTGGATTTTCTCACAAGTATGGTACACAACAAAACTGAGGGCGGGTTGGAATTTTTTTTACATTTTACTTGACTTTTATTGAATTGTTTTGATTTGTCTTGTTTTATATTTATTGTAATATTAAAAAAATACATTTTTTCAATAAAAATATATTTTAAAAATTGTGATAGTCATTTAAAAAGGCTCTGTAACACGAGTGAAAATCTTCAAGAAAGCTTACACTTACAGAGTCATAGACTTGTACAGACCCTTCAGTCCAACTCGACCATGCCAACCAGATAGCCTCAATTTATCTCGTCCCAGAAGGCAGCATTTGGCCCATATCCCTCATTTGTTCATGTCTTTCTGGGACCATTCCTTCAATGATGGCTGTGCAAACATTGAGCTTGTTAGACTTCCATACTGTCCTGTTGGCATTTAACAGAAAAAAGTGCAGGTGAAATAAATTCATTCCACACTCAATAATTTATATTTTAAATTGTATGAGTCGGACCAAGGTAATAGTGACCCTAAAGGTGGAAGATGCATGAAAATATTTGCTTTGCAAGTAATGATGAAGCAGTTATGAAGGGGCTCTGACATCACCACGGTCTGCAAATCATAATCGGCTTAACCAGACTCAAGAACTAAAGAGAAACCAAGAACATCTCACCAATATTACCATGAAGGATGGTCACAGCAAAGGATCAACAGATGGACCGCAAAAACACATTTCATATCTCTCTGTGCTGTAACATTCTGCTGTCTTTCTGCATTGAAAGTGGGCCGAAGAGCCTGTTTCCACACTGTAGGGAATCTACCTCAATCTAATCTAATCTAAAAAATAATATCCAGCTGCTTTATTCTTCCGACCAAAGTGTATGACCTCACACGTTCCCACATTGTCTTCCATTTGCTGAGTTTTTGGCTACTCCCTTAACCCATCCACCTCCCTCTGTAAACTCTGTGAGTCAGCCTCAGCAGTTGCCTTCCCACAAATGTTTGTCCAATCTGTGGATGTGGCACTCCAAGTTCTCCAACGATGGCCTAACTACCTCATATCTCCATCATAGCCTCCTTGCAATTGTATTCAATACCTTGACTAAGAAAGGTAAGGACCCAAATGCATAGCCACAGCCCCATCAGTTCCAACCTTGAACACCCAGATTTCAATCATTTCCATTGACATATTGGACCTTATCATAAATACCAAACATGCAGGTAATCTGGGGTTCAGCTGGTAATGTTGACAGAATATCGCTTAGACTGATACCAACACAACCAAAACAGAAGTTGCTTTGTCCATAGATAGGTAGGCCCATCTGTTGGAGCCCCAGTGACCTCATGGGTAAGGCACTAACTTCCTAAACCAGAGATTATGGGCTCACATCTTATTTGGGGTTTTGATTTTGTTGAAACCTTCACTGTGCAGCTGATCTCAATCCTGTGTGGTCACGTGTCCATCGCAACAAAATCAGGCATTTTCAATTGATCGTCAGCTGGAGAAATTTGACCTGATAGAAAATTGGCCAAACTAAATTAAACAGCAGCTGTCAGCTCCAGAGAACAGTGCAACTAAGATCAAAGAGTTACAAAAATTCAAGAAGAACCAGTTCCAACCAGACTGAGGGTTGTATGTTGGAGATGTGTCAGCCTGAGACAATCCACTTTATAGCTCCTGGCATGACAACAGTGAAGGGTATTGGTGTGACCCCATTGGATGATGTGAACCCTGCTCATGATTGTATTGGCCAAAGCCACAGAAGATTCTGGAAGATCAGGGAAAAGTAGGGAAGGAACACACACCTGGTTTCCAGTCCCTTCGCGAAGCCTTGACTGGGCCTTGCAGAGGAGCTCTGACCATCTGCTCCAAACTTGTTCAGAGAAGCCCTAGAGTAGGGTGGGAGGAGGCCATTCAGACCATCATGTCCCCACTGACCCTCTGAAGAGCATCCCATCCAGGCCTAACCCCTATCCTCTCACCCTGCACTCCCCAGCGCCAATCCACCGAACCTGCACATCTTTGGGCTGTGGGAGGAAACCAAAGCACCCGGAATACCCCATGGAGAGAATGTGCAAACCCGACACAAACAGACACCCAAGGGAGGAATCAAAGCCAGGTCCCTGACACTGTGAGGCAGCAGTGCTACCCACTGAGTCACCATGCCATCCCCAGGAGAATCTCAGCAGGTTTTCAGCCATTGTGACTGTGCTGTCTCTTTCAGACGATTCACCCCGATATCCTGCATATCCTCAACATTCTCTATTTTTCTGGCACAAGGTCCCACCAACCCATTACAGACCTGGGGACTTTTCCAGGGGAGATGAGAAATCGACTTGACCTCAGACGAAGATCCGCCATGAAGACAAGGGTTAAAAAGTCAGACACCCCAGATGGGAATTGAACCCACAATCCCTGGCTGAGAAGGCCAGTGCCTTATCCATTAGGCCACTGAGGCCACATGTGTGACGTTAAAATGGCAGCTTTTAAGTTTTGTTTTGCAAGAACACACTGACTGTGGCTCAGCCAGCACCGAGTCAGTGCCCTGGACTGAGGGGATTCTAAATCTCCTGGTTACATATGTTTTTCTCTTTACCCCCGCACTGCTGCCTAACTGTGGTAGTGCTTATATTTTCCCCAGCACCCATGTTGTGTGTGTGCAGGTGTGAGACACAGTGAAAGACAACAGATGGACAAATCTTTATTCAATTCCCACCACCAGGAAGAAAGGAAACACCCGAGTGGCCAGTGACAAGCATCAAAGGGCAATGCTGTGTGACCAAACAGTGAGGGGGAAGGTACTCTCTGAACAGCTCAAGGATGTTGGTAGACACTGCATGCTCCTTCTCCAGGGACACCCGGGCTCGAACGTAACCATGGAAGAGGGTCAGGCAATCAGCCCTAACAACCAGTTTGGCCAGGCCCAGGAGCAGACCCACGAGGAGATCCTCTGACCAACCCTCCCCCCTCGGCACTGGGTGCCCAACGATGGGGAGTGTGGGGCTGAAGTCCAACCAGAAACGGAGGAGAAGGTTTCCCAGAAAGCTAAAAAGGGAGTGCAAGCGTCCTGTTCCATGGACTCCACAGCACCACAGAACAAGCAGTTGGGCTGGGAGTCCGTGAACCACCACAATCTGCGGACTGCCGCGTGCAATACCCTCCACCCCAGATCCCCGTGAGAAAGGGGGAGGACTCCCATGTAGAGAGCCCTTCACTGGGGATGGTCCCCACCGCCCGGTGGTAAATGGGCACGCCAGGGTGTGTCCGGGAGGTGGATGAGGGTGTGCAGCAGCAGTCTGTACAGGGCCCTCTGTGATACACCCCTGAAAGGGACAAAACTAAAACTCCGGAGACAGCTCAGGTTGTGGGGCACAGGCTCCCGCAGGAAGTACAGGACCCTGGGGCCAATGTGAAATTCCGTCCGGGCAGGAGTGAGTGCCGACGGGATCCCACCGCACACCTGAGCATCCTCCAACTGGGGCACTACGTGGGGTCTGAGCACCGTCGTTTTAAGGTGTCCGATGGTGGTGGCCACGTACCAGACGTCTACCGCTGCCCTGCTCGCTATATCCTGCGGCAGGGTCCAGCCCAGGCCCCCACCATCCAGCACGTCCCTGACCCTGGTCACCCTCACAGTCACGGCCCTCCCCTCCGACAGTCACTCGAACCCACGAGTACGGAGGTGCGGATTCCTGAGCAACGTCTCCCTGACGACAGCCGCTACTCCTGCCGGAGGGTAGGCGTGACGCGATTCGACCATGTTCCAGACCGTGAGCAGGTCCTGGTAAAAGACAGGCAGTGTCCTGAGAGTGACCTCCAAACCATCACGGTCCCTGAACAGGAGCTGAGTCTCGTAGTTGAGGTTACGCACCTGGTGGAAAAAATACGTCGCCAGGGCACCCCGCCGAGGGGGAGGCTCAATGTAAAGGTATCGCTGCAAGGTCTGAAGGTGGAACGTCGCTACCTGGGTGTGAACGCACACCAGCGACTGACCGCCCCCCTCAATATGGAGACTCAGGACCTGCGCAGTGACCCAGTGCATCTTTTTGTCCCAGAAGAAGTGAACCAACATTCTCTGGATGTCAGGGACAAAACCAGGAGGAGGGACCAAAGTGACCAGCCGGGACCACAGCATGGCAGGCACCAGCTGGTTTATGACCAACACTCGACTCCTGTGAGACAGCACTCGGAGAAGTCCTGTCCAGAGGCCGAGGTGAGCCGAGACTTTGGCCTCCAGCTCCTGCCAGTTCCCCGGCCAGGATTCCTCAGCCGGGCTGAGGTAGACCCCCAGGTCGAGGAGATGGTCGTACTCCAGCTGAACCCCCGTAACTCCTCCGGCAGAGACTCCACCCGTCACGGACTGACCAGTCGTCTGGAATATTGGGCCCAGTTGATCCTGGTGGAAGAGGCCGCTGAGTACAAGGCCTGGCACTCACACATCCTCCCCAGGTCAGCAGGGTCGGTGAAAGGGAGGAGCACGTGGTCAGCGTAGACCGAGATGACCACCCCTGTGCCCGCACCGCGCAGAACCAGCCCCGACAACCTCCTCCATTAGAGGCACAGGAAAGGCTCCACGCACAGGGAATCCAGCTGGCCGGACAGGGGGCAGCCTTGGCGTACTCCTCTCCCAAAGTGAAGGGGCACTGTCATGGAGCCGTTAACTTTAAAACTAATTGCACCTGCCTCCACTTGGTCCACATCCACACAAGCATTTCCTGTCATGTACCTGTCCAAATGTCTTTCTCATAGAATCCATACAGTGTGGAAACAGGCCATTTGGCCCAACAAGTCCACCCAGACTCACTCCCCTACAGGTCCTCCTGCCAAATGTACCCAACCTTCACATCCCTGAACAGTCTGGGCAATTTTGCATGGCTAATTTACTTGTGGGAGGAAACTGGAGCACCTGGAGGAAACCCACACAGACACGGGGAGAAAGTGCAAAATCCACACAAACTGTCACCAGAGGCTGAAATTGAACCTTGGTCCCTGGTGCTATGAGACAGCAGTGCTAACCACGGAGCCAACTTGGAAACTCTACACAAATAGTCACCCAAGGGAGGAATCAAAGCCAGGTCCCTGACACTGTGAGGCAGCAGTGTTACCCACTGAGCCACCATGTCATCCCCAGGAGAATCTCAGTAGGTTTTCAGCCATTGTGTCTGTGCTGTCTCTTTCAGACGATTCACCCCCCCATCCTGCAGATCCCCGAAAATCTTGAGCAAGAACATATTGGGCACCACTTCCCATCAGCTGAAAGCAGACAAGGGGGATTTCTCCAAAGTCAATTAGAAATAATGTGGACAGTGAACAAGCCATAAATAACCAGACACCCCAGATGCGACTTGAACCCAAAATCCCTAATCCAGTCGGCCACTGGGGCTACACCCATGTAGTTAAAATGGCAATCTTTAAATACTGAACCCTGCCCTGTCATATTGTTTTTTTCTGAGTTTTCTACTCTTACTGATTGTTTTTTACCCCTTCCATTTCATGCTAAATTGTCGGCTGCTTGATAAATTGACCTTGCCTCCCATTTGGCCCCAGACGGACATTTGAGAAATCACAGCCGGTCAGACAGCGTCCGAGGAGCAGGAGAGTCGACGTTTCGAGCATAGGCCTGAAGAGCTTATACTCGAAACATTGACTCCCCTGCTCCTCGGATGCCACCTGACCAGCTGTACTATTCCAGCACCACACAGTTTGACTCTGATCTCTCACATCTGCAGTGCTCACTTTCTCCCAGTCGAGAAATCAACTCAACTCCAACTTTGCAGACCCACAGTTTGAGGCAAATGGAGCAGAAGGAAAACGGCTCAATGTTATTGTGTGCAGCACTTTCAAGATATTTGCAGTTAGTGGGGAAGGAGGAAGTGGAGATGTTGCAAAAAGCTGCATTGAGGACAAATCAACAGAATTTTAGCGGGCATTCAGCCCATTGGGGCTGTGCTGTCTCTTTCAGACAATTCACCCCAAGATCTCCCAAATCCCGGAATTACCTTGTGCAAGTTTCTATGTCACATCATTTGCTATAACCTCAACGTAGGCACAGCGATTTTTAACAGAGTACTGTTGATGAAAAATTCAGTCAATGTGCATTGAGATGAAGTTGACATGGAATGAAAATCAGCAACAAAGCCCAGGCTTAAAACCCAAGAACCCCAGATGGGACTTGAACAATCAATTACCAGCTTAGGGAAGCCATGGCCTTATCTATGAGGACCCTCGGGCTCCCACCTTGCACTGTCTGTGGAAAGTGTTGACCTCAAACGAGTGCTACAGCTGAGCATGTTCCAAGATCGAGGATTACATGTTGAGGGACACAGTAAAGTATGGAGCAGCTGCTGTCAAGGTGTAACAGTTAAAGAACACTGTCTAAGGCCTTTCTGACCAGTTATGACATCGTCCCTTCATTTCTCAGTCCCTCTTGGTGCCTCAGAATGAAGAGAAATCGTTTCCTGTCTCAGTAGAAAGATCTGCCCGAACTTGCGAGACCCCGCTTTGTGGAAGAGAGCCAGCCCTATATCGGGACAGGAAGGAGATCCCAATGGCCCAACATGGATTGTTCCAGTTAATATCCTTTCTCAAATGGATAGAGCTATAGAGCGAGTAAAATTGTGGGAATTTGGGAAATTCTGACAATCTGTTTTAATATTTAGTTAATAAATCAAGTTGAACCGCAAACCAATTTTGTCCCCCATTGTCTGCATCACCAACAAGAATACTGAAGGAAAGTTGAGTTTAATTACATTGTGTTACTCATGTTTATCTGGTCGATCAGTGGAAATTAAAAGCCATGTCACACAACAGGCAGAGTCAATCTTTAGCTGAGTAGAAATTCCGCAGAGAGAAACAGACTTACTTTGTGATATAATAGGTAATTCCTGTCCCATTGATCTATTAACTACAGGGAACTTTCAGATACGTGGTATCTTTAGAGCAATTAAATATCCTCCCAAGATATATGCTTTCACTCTCAACTGAAGATGTTATAACTTCAATGGCTAAGAGTATTAACCAATAAATCAATGCCAAGCCAGTTGAAGTATTACACTTGACACATCATCATCGCTGTATTTGCAGAATACAGCATAACCTATTCCGTCTTCTAACCTACTGACAGCCTACTTTTCAGAAGTCTCCTTACACGACTCTGAAAACAAATTAAAAGAAACCAATTAATAGACAATAGACAATAGACAATAGACAATAGATGCAGGAGTAGGCCATTCTGCCCTTCGAGCCTGCACCGCCATTCAATATGATCATGGCTGATCATTCCTAATTAGTATCCTGTTCCAGCCTTATCTCCATAACCCTTGACTCCACTATCTTTAAGAGCTCTATCCAATTCTTTCTTAAAAGAATCCAGAGACTGGGCCTCCACTGCCCTCTGGGGCAGAGCATTCCACACAGCCACCACTCTCTGTGTGAAGTAGTTTCTCCTCATCTCTGTCCTAAATGGTCTACCCCGTATTTTTAAGTTGTGTCCTCTGGTTCGGCACTCCCCCATCAACGGAAATATGTTCCCTCCTGCCAGAGTGTCCAGTCCTTTCATAAGCCTATACGTTTCAATCAGATCCCCTCTCAGTCTTCTAAACTCAAGGGTATACAAGCCCAGTCGCTTCAGTCTTTCCGTGTAAGGCAATCCTGCCATTCCAGGAATTGACCTCGTGAACCTACGCTGCACTCCCTCAATAGCCAGAATGTCTTTCCTCAAATTTGGAGACCAGAACTGTACACAGTACTCCAGGTGTGGTCTCACCAGGGCCCTGTACAGCTGCAGAAGCACCTCTTTGCTTCTATACTCAATCCCTCTTGTTATGAAGGCCAGCATGCTATTAGCCTTCTTCACGACCTGCTGTACCTGCATGCTTGCCTTCATTGACTGGTGGACAAGAACACCCAGATCTCTCTGAACAGCCCCTTTACCTAATTTGATACCATTGAGGTAGTAATCTGCCTTCCTGTTCTTGCCACCAAAGTGGATAACCAGACATAAAGAATATAAAGGAGGATAGTAAAAGCTTTTTTAGGTATGTCCAAGGCAAAAAAATGGTTAGGACAAAAATTGGGCCCTTGAAGACAGAAGCAGGGGAATATATTACTGGGAACGAAGAAATGGCAGAGGAATTAAATGGGTACTTCAGATCTGTGTTCACTGGGGAAGACACAAGCAATCTCCCTGAGGTAACAGTGGCTGAAGGACCTGAACTTAAGGGAATTTCTATTTGCCAGGATTTGGTGTTGGAGAGACTGTTAGGTCTGAAGGTTGATAAGTCTCCGGGACCTGATGGCCTGCATCCCAGGGTACTGAAGGAGGTGGCTCGGGAAATCGTGGATGCGCTGGTGATTATTTTCCAGAGTTCAATAGAATCGGGGTTGGTTCCTGAGGATTGGAGGGCGGCTAATGTTGTGCCACTTTTTAAGAAGGGTGGGCGGGAGAAAGCAGGAAATTATAGACCAGTTAGTCTGACCTCAGTGGTGGGAAAGATGCTGGAGTCTATTATAAAGGATGAAATTACGGCACATCTGGATAATAGTAACAGGATAGGACAGAGTCAGCATGGATTTATGAAGGGGAAATCATGCTTGACTAATCTTCTTGAATTTTTTGAGGATGTAACTCGGAAGATGGACGAGGGAGATCCAGTGGATGTAGTGTACCTGGACTTTCAGAAAGCTTTTGATAAAGTCCCACACAAGAGGTTAGTGAGTAAAATTAGGGCGCACGGGATTGGGGGCAAAGTACTAGATTGGATAGAGAATTGGTTGGCTAACAGGAAACAAAGGGTAGTGATTAACGGCTCCATTTCGAAATGGCAGGCAGTGACCAGTGGGGTACCGCAGGGATCCGTGCTGGGACCGCAGCTTTTTACAATATATGTAAATGATATAGAAGATGGTATCAGCAATAACATTAGCAAATTTGCTGATGACACAAAGCTAGGTGGTAGGGTGAAATGTGATGAGGATGTTAGGGGATTACAGGGTGACCTGGACAAGTTAGGTGAGTGGGCAGATGCATGGCAGATGCAGTTTAATGTGGATAAATGTCTGGTTATCCACTTTGGTGGCAAGAACAGGAAGGCAGATTACTACCTCAATGGTATCAAATTAGGTAAAGGGGCTGTTCAGAGAGATCTGGGTGTTCTTGTCCACCAGTCAATGAAGGCAAGCATGCAGGTACAGCAGGTCGTGAAGAAGGCTAATAGCATGCTGGCCTTCATAACAAGAGGGATTGAGTATAGAAGCAAAGAGGTGCTTCTGCAGCTGTACAGGGCCCTGGTGAGACCACACCTGGAGTACTGTGTACAGTTCTGGTCTCCAAATTTGAGGAAAGACATTCTGGCTATTGAGGGAGTGCAGCGTAGGTTCACGAGGTCAATTCCTGGAATGGCAGGATTGCCTTACACGGAAAGACTGAAGCGACTGGGCTTGTATACCCTTGAGTTTAGAAGACTGAGAGGGGATCTGATTGAAACGTATAGGCTTATGAAAGGACTGGACACTCTGGCAGGAGGGAACATATTTCCGTTGATGGGGGAGTGCCGAACCAGAGGACACAACTTAAAAATACGGGGTAGACCATTTAGGACAGAGATGAGGAGAAACTACTTCACACAGAGAGTGGTGGCTGTGTGGAATGCTCTGCCCCAGAGGGCAGTGGAGGCCCAGTCTCTGGATTCTTTTAAGAAAGAATTGGATAGAGCTCTTAAAGATAGTGGAGTCAAGGGGTATGGAGATAAGGCTGGAACAGGATACTAATTAGGAATGATCAGCCATGATCATATTGAATGGCGGTGCAGGCTCGAAGGGCAGAATGGCCTACTCCTGCATCTATTGTCTATTGTCTATTGTCTATTGACATTTATCCACATTAAACTGCATCTGCCATGCATCTGCCCACTCACCTAACTTGTCCAGGTCACCCTGTAATCCCCTAACATCCTCATCACATTTCACCCTACCACCTAGCTTTGTGTCATCAGCAAATTTGCTAATGTTATTGCTGATACCATCTTCTATATCATTTACATATATTGTAAAAAGCTGCGGTCCCAGCACGGATCCCTGCGGTACCCCACTGGTCACTGCCTGCCATTTCGAAATGGAGCCGTTAATCACTACCCTTTGTTTCCTGTTAGCCAACCAATTCTCTATCCAATCTAGTACTTTGCCCCCAATCCCGTGCGCCCTAATTTTACTCACTAACCTCTTGTGTGGGACTTTATCAAAAGCTTTCTGAAAGTCTTAAACCAAATAAGCACAAATTAAAATGTCCCAGTCATTTAAAAAGGCACTGTAACAAAAGTCAAAATATCCCAAGAAAGCTTACACTTACAGAGTCACAGAGTTGTACAGATCCTTCGCTCCAATTCGTCCATGCCAACCAGATATCCGAAAGTTATCTAGTCCCACAAACCAGCATTTGGTCCATATCCCTCTGAAACCTTCTTATTCATGTCCCCATCCAGCTGCCTTTTAAATGTTACAGAGTCTTAGAGTTATACACCACAGAAACAGACCCTTTGGTCCAACTCGTCTATGCCGACCTGATATCCTGAATTAATCTAGTCCGACTTGCCAGCATTTGGCCCATATCCCTCTAAACCCACCCTGTTCATATACCCCCATCCAGATGCCTTTTAAATGTTTTGGAGGAGCCGGGGTTAGACTGGGGTGGACAAAGTTAAAAATCACACAACACCAGGTTATAGTCCAGCGGGTTATTATTCTTCTCACTGTAAACCTATGCCCTCTGTTTTTGTACTCCCCCACCCTGGGGAAAAGACTGAAGCTATTCACCCTATCCATGTCCCTCATGATTTTATAAACCTCTATAAGGCCACCCTTCAGCCTCCAACACTCCAGAGAAAATAGCCTCAGTCTATTCCTCCTCCCCCAATAGCACAAACCCTGTAACCCTTGCAACACCCTTGGAAATTATTTCTGAATGCTTGCAAGTTTTACAACCTCTTTCTATAGCAGGGAAACCAGAATTGAACGCAGTATTCCAAAAGGTGGCCTAACTAATACCTGTACAGCCACAACCCAACATCCCAATTCCTATACTCAATGCTCTGACTCATAAAAGCAAGTGGATCAAATGCCTTCTTCACTGTGCTATCTACCTGCAACTCCTTCTCTTCCTAATCTGTGTGTATGTGAGTTACAATAATCTTTTTGCATTCTGATATGAATAGATTCACTCTTTTGTTAATTCAACATATCCAGGTTTAATTGGATACTTTTAAATACCAATTCAATTGGTTTGTGAAGAAGACATCCACAAGAAAGGGTCCCTTTTAAAATTAACCTGTTAGTGACCAACCAAGGATCCAGGTAAATGAAGAAAGGAAACCATTTCATCCCTGCTCACCTGGGAGCTTAACAATTTGGGGTATCTGTCTGGAACTGTAATAACGTGGGGAACAATTCTCACACCAGCCTCTCTTTGTAAGTGCTCCATGTATTTACGAAACAATGCCCTTCACCAGAACATCTCAGTGATATATTTAACATTCCATTCACATTAATCACTCTAAGGGCATGATCTACATTAAGAATATAAACAGTAAGTGTTGAAACTCTCAGGTTTGGAAGCATCTGCCGAAAAAAACAAAATGAATATTGCAAATTGATAATTGTGTTTCTCTCCACAGATGCTACCTGAGCTGCATTTCAATATTTCCTGATTTTATTGCAGATTTCCAGCACTTGTGGCATTTAACTTTTGTATATTTTTTTTATGTAAGGAAAATGGAGATTTGAAAATATTGAATGGGACTTTTGCTCATTAACCTCTTGGGAATTGTCTCCTATTGAATGATTTGATTCAGCCTGTAGACAAGGTGCAATCATGACAAAGTCTGTGGGTTTGTACTTATTATATATCAAGGAACAGCTCATCAAATAAGGCAATCCTCTGAAACATATGAATTCTCACCTCAAGTTTGGGGAGAAAGGTATAAAAGTATTAGATGGGGTGAGATCTGATCAACTTCAGAAAAACTTTGATCTTAAAACTACAATTCTACAGTGAATGTGAAATATTGCGAAGTGTATGTTTAATTGTCCATGATATTTGTTTCTCCGTATTTAATTTTTATAAGTATCTGTAGAGTAATTAATAAACATATATTTACGAACCATTGTCATGCATTATTTTGGTAATTTTATAATTTGCCATTACTTTCTCTTCACCTTATTCAAGGAGAGTGTTTATTACAGTGAGTGATACCACACAGTATTTCAATTGCACTGAATTGGTTTTGAAAGATAACTCAATAAATGCAGGTTGATGCTGTCGATGGTTCCTGTCGATATATTTCGTTGACCTGTTCAGACGTGTTATGATGTTAAGTCTCAGGCAGAAAGAGGAAGAAGGTATAAGTAAGGTTCAAGAAACTGAAGACAGACAGAGCCCTGGAGATAACAGGAATGAACTCAAACTAGGAAATAGAGAATTTGAAGGGACCATGCAATGTTTATGGAAAACAGGATTAAGGAACCTCCAAGGCATTTTACAGAGGGATAACAAGCAACAGGTCACCAGGGAAAGAGTATGTCTTCTCAGAGAAAAGGAGGGAATTTACACATGGAGCCGGAGGAAGTGGGTGAGGTTCTTAATGAATAAACTGTATTGGTATTTCCAAAGGATTCTGGTTGTCCAAGATGGAGGAAGGGAAAAAGGTGTGACTGTAAGAGCTGCCCCTTTATTGAGGCATTTTGGGTGTTGGAGGTGATTTCCTCAAATTCCAGGAGCAGCAATTACTGTTTTATTATGCAACTTTGGAGAAAAAAACCTCAAAACAACGGCACTTTTAAAAGGAAGAAAGGGAGACAAAGAAAGTGAGTACATGGTCAGGAGGGCGGGAGGGAAGAAACCTACACTGCTCACTGATATGGATAGGAAGGGTCGAGAGGGATATGGGCCCAGTGTGGGCGAATGGGACGAGATTAGATTAGGATATGGGGTCGGCATGGACGGGATGGACCGAAGGGTCTGTTTCCATGCTGTACATCTCTATGACTTTATGATATGGTGGATGGTGAGTCTTGTATATTGATATTCTAGAGCATGTCAATATTAAAAAGGAGGTGTTGGGGTGTTTTGAAAAGCATTAAGGTAGACAAGTCCCCAAGACCTGATGGAATCTATCATAGAATCCTGAGAGAGGCAGGTGTGGAAATTGCTACGGATTTGTACAAAATATTTTATATCCTTTCTGGTCACAGGAGAATTCCTAGAGGACTGGAGAATACCCAATGTTGTTTCTTTAAGAATGGCAAAAAGAATAATTCAGGAAATTAAAGGCCAGATTGGCTTCCTGTTATTCATAGCTTGGTCATCACTGTCTGTGCCTGGATGGTACCCTCTGGAAGTCACTCTGTAAAGATCTCCACCCCTCTACCTTGGGGTCTCAGGATCTCAAGGTGTTCCTCTCTCTGGCCAAGGTTTCGGTCCATGTGTAATGGTTTCCTGAATGTGGTTCCTGTGAAGTGCCTTGTGCCATGAAAAGGGATCCCTAGATGCAGGCTGTAGTTGGGTTGAAGTGTTATGGAGAACAGGCCGAGATGAGGCCGAGATGAGATCAGCCATGATCGTGTGGAATGACAAAGCAGGCTCGAGGAGCTAAATTGCCGAATTTTTAAGATCTTCGGAGCACAACCAAAGACAGAGCTATCAATTGCTGTGGGTGTCTAACATGGTATCTCACCTCAGATGCATCATGAAGAGGGTGTCCATGTTCAAAGCCCGGGGTTGTGAGTTCATATCCCATTTGGGCTGTTATGTTTTTAAACATGAACTCTGATCAGCACCCTGTGTCTGTTTGATCTCAATTCCAGTTAATAAGGGGAGATGGTGGTGCAGTGCTAGACCTGGAGTAGGAATCCAGAACACCAAGTTCATGGTGTCGGGTAGATGGACTGTAATCCCACCATACAAGGTGGTGAAATCTCAGCTCAGGAGGAACTTTGTCTGATGGTAACCATATATTGCTATTGAGGTTTGTTAGGAAGCTAACTGGTTCCATATTCTCCTTTCAGGAAGAAAACCTGGTGAGACGACAGACCCACAACAATGTGGTTGACTCACCCTCTGGGCAATAAACACTGGCCTAGTCAGAAACATATCGTATTCCCTCCCTGTAGCTCGGACACAATCCTGGAACACCCTCCATTGATTCATTGTAGGTTTACCTCCAACAAATGGTCAAAAATCACACCACACCAGGTTATAGTCCAACAGGTTTATTTGAAAACACGAGCTTTCGGAGCATTGCTCCTTCATCAGGTGTAATGAGAGAGGAGGCATCAGACACAGAATGTATAAGTAAAATATCAAAGGGTCATACAAGTGATGCGAATGTATTGAACAAATCCAAAATGGCCGACTCCCTCCTGTTAAATCTTCAATCAGTTCGAAAGGAGATACAGGCAGCACATGGATTGCAGTGGTTCAAAAAGATAGCTCCCCATCACCTTTCAGGGGAAACTAGGGAGAGGCAATAAATGTTGATCTAGTCAGCAATGTTCACGCCCTGGAAATGAATAAAAACAATCCCACAATGGAAAAAACCGCCAGGGGAAAGGTCATAGTGTAATGACTTGAAAACATCAAGCCCCAACTTTGGATGGTTTCTATTGCTATGTTTTACATTATCATCCAAAACGCACCAGTCATTGACATAAAGGTTATGATTTGGAGGAGCCGGTGTTAGACTGGGGCGGACAACGTTACAAATCACACAGCACCAGGTTATAGTCCAACAGGTTTATTGGGAAACACTAGCTTTCGAAGAGCTGCTTCTTCATCAGGTGGTTGTGGAGCAGGATCGTAAAACACTGAAGTTTTAGCAACAGGATTGTAGTGTCATGGCATGTAATATTAAACAAATTGAGCTGAAGTCTTTCATCTTTTAGAATGATCATGTTAGTTTCAGTTCCTTGTTATGTACATCCCAGACCTTTGTTAAAGTTACATTCTCAAGAGAGTTTTAACAATCGGTGCCATCTCAGCTCAGATAATGCATTGAAGATGTGAGGTTAAAATCTGTCTGTGTCACAATGTTCGGTCAGACTGATTCTATTTCTGAAGTGGCATTTACAGAATCTGACATGGTTTTATGCAGTTTTTGAGCAAAACAAAACATAATTCTGAACGTACAAATTCACCCCACAAATGTAAATGTGTGTGTGTGCAGGGGAGACAGAGTGAGTGTGTGCATTTGGGTGTGCGTGGGAGGGGGCGATGGTGTGAGTGTCTGTGAGAGTGTGTGTATGTGTATGTGTTTGAGTGTAATGGGGTATACATCTGTGAGAAGGTGTGCATGTGGGTGTGCATGTGGGAGCATGTGTGTGTATTGTGTGACAGGATGAGTGTGTGTGTGTGTGTGTGTGTGTGTGTGTGTGTGTGTGTGTGTGTGTGTGTGTACAGTGCAGTGGGGTCAGCTGTCGTGTGACATGAACCCATGGTCCCAGTTGAGGCCATCCCCATGTGTACCAAAGTTGGTTATCAGCTTCTGCTCGGCCACGTTTCGTTGATGCCTGTCCCAAAGTCCACCTTGGAGGATGATTACCTGAAGGATCGAGGTTGAAAGTCCCAGATCGTTGAAGTGATCTCCGACTGGGAGGGAACACCTCTGTTTGGTGATTGTTACGCGGTGCCCATTCATCTGTTGGCGTAGCCTCTGCTCGGTCTCGCCAATGTACCATGCATTGGGCATCCTTCCCTGCAGCGTATGAGATAGACAACATTGGCCGAGTCACATGAGTACCTGCCGCGTACATGGTGGGAGATGTCCCCATGTGAAATGGCGGTATCCATGGCGACACTCTGACACGTTTTACAGTGTCTGCTGTGACAGGGTTGTTTGGTGTTGTCCTGAAGGCCGGGCAGTTTGCTGTGAACAATGGTCTGTTTAAGGTTTGGTGGCTGTTTAAAGGTGAGAAGTGGAGTGGTGGGGAAGGTCTTGGCGAGGTGCTCATCCTCATCGATAATGTGTTGCAGGCTGTGGAGAATGTGACGTAGTTTCTCAGCTCCTGGTAAGTACTGGACAATGAAGGGTACCCTGTTGGTTGTAGCTCGTGTCTGTCTCCTGAGGAGGTCATTGCAGTTTCTCCCTGGGGCATGTCAGAACTGGCGATTGATGAGTTAAGCATCGTATCACATTCTTATCAGGGCATCCTTGTGTACTTCCAAGTGCCCCTCACATTCCCCCTCACCAGAACAGATCCTGTGTAAGTGTACGGCTTGTACAGAGGGGACGGCTGTTTTAATATGTTGAGGGTGGGTTTGTGGTTGAGTGAGGTGCTGTGGTGCCCATCCTTGATGGAGATGCATGTGTCCAAGAATGAGACAGATACTAAACAGTAGTCCATGGTGAGTTTGATGGTGGGATGAAACTCGTGAAATGTTGGTGAACATAAATGTTGGGAGAGTGCAGCATTGTTCTGACATGAACACAACCAAGGTTGAGGGGATCAATTCTCCTGACATGGCCCCAGAAGCACGTGTTGTCCCATTGACCTTACAGCTCCATCTCTGATCTTCTAAGCTACTGCCTGTGGTTTACATCCCTTC
The DNA here is from genome assembly GCF_047496795.1 of Chiloscyllium punctatum. NCBI lineage: Eukaryota > Metazoa > Chordata > Chondrichthyes > Orectolobiformes > Hemiscylliidae > Chiloscyllium > Chiloscyllium punctatum. The sequence continues at coordinate 75,210,212 of NC_092756.1, read as the reverse complement.
TGGGGATACTTTCAATTTAAACATTCTCTCCAATTAAAACCCTCTCACTGCATTATCTCCATTCAAATTAATTTAATCTCTGACCTCATGTCTTTAAAACTCTGCATGGCTGCTTTGAGATCATCGAACTGTACAAACATTGAGCTTGCTTGACCTCTATACTGTCCTGTTGGCATTTAACAGAAAAAAATGCAGGTGAAATAAAGTTATTCCACACTCAATAATTTATATTTACATTCAATGAGTTGGACCAAGATAACAGTGAACCTCAAGGTGGAAGATTCATTGAAAATATTCGGTTTGCAAGTAATGATAGACACAGTGAAAAGTTTTGTCTTGTGAGCAATACAGGCAGCTCACAGAGTTCAGTAGCATAGATAAGTAAATAATAGGGAAACAGCAGCAGGAAACTGTTTCAAAACCGGTTGGTGTGTGTATTCAGGCTTCTGTACCTTCTCCCCGATGGTAGAGGTTGTAGAAAAACATTGCCAGGGTGGGATCGGTCTTTGAGAATGCTGGAGACCTTTCCTTGACAGTGGGCCTGGTAGATGGATTCTACAGATGGGAGGTTTGCCTTTGTGATTGTCTGGGCCGAGTTCTCTGTAACCGTCTCCAATCTTGAATGGTACAGTTGCCATACCAGGTAGTGATACATCCAGACAGAATGCTGTCGATGGTGCACCTATAAACATTGGCAGGGGTATTCTCTGTCAGTAATATCCGATGTTCTGGAGGGATCAGTGTTGAAGGGTTGGTTTGTTGATGAGAGTGTGATGAGAGCTGGCTTCCAAAAACAACCTGTCCAACCGCACTCTCAGGAATCTCGTCCCCATCCAGAAACAGCAGCCACTTGATCACCACCTTCAACATTCAAACCTGCAGATCCCCGAAAATCTTGTGCAAGATCATGTTGGAGACCACTGACCATCAACTGAATGCAGCGATTTGGATTTTTCCAAGATAGATTAGAAATAAAAGAAAAGCCACATAGACACCCCAGATGGCACTTGAACCCACAATCCCTGGCTTAGGAGGCCAGTGCCTTATCCATTAGGCCACTGGGGCCCCATGTGGTGGGTCACAATGGGAGTCTTTAAATACTGCACCCTGATCTCTAATAGTGTGTGTTTCTGTGTGTTGTTCTCTCACTGATTGGTTCTTACCCCTTCCATCTCATGCCAAATTGTTGGCTGCTTGATAAATTGATCCCGCCTCGCATTTCTTCCCAAACGGATAGATGAGAAATCAACCAAACTCCAACTTTGCACATCTCAAGTCTGAGGAAAATGGAGGAGACAGGAAAATAGCAAAGGGCTCAATGTTATTTTGTGCAGCACCTTGAAGATATTTGCAGTTCCTGGGGAAGGTGGAAGTGGAGATGTTGCAAAAAGCTGCATTGAGGACAAATCAACAGAATCAAAGCAGGCATTCAGCCCGTTGTGCCTGTGCTGTCTCTTTCAGACAATTCACCCCAAGATCTCCCAAATCCTGGAATTATCTTGTATAAGTTTCTACTAAACAGCATTTGCCATAATCTCAACACAGGCACAATGGTTTTTAACAGAGTAGCTAAAAATTCCAGTCAATTTGGATTGAGATGAAGTTGACATGGGATGAAAATCAGCCACTGCAAAGACCAGGCTTAAAAATGAAATCCCTGAAATCCCAGATTTCAGAGGCCAGTGCCATAGCCATTAGGCCAGGAGGGCACTATGTTGGTAGACCACTGGAAACAGTTGACCTCAAATGAGTGCGAAAGCCAAGCACACTCCCAGATCTGTGACAACACACTGAGGGAGGCACGAAAGGTTCAGGCAGCTGCTGCCAAGGTGTAACAGGGAAACAACACAGTCTCAGGTCTTTCTGACAAATAATCACATCGTTCTTTCAGTTCTCAGACCCTCTTGGTGCCTGACTCTGAACAGAGATCGTTTTCTGCCCAAGTACAAAATGCCTTCCTTTCCACAACGATACAGAAGGTTTGAGAAATGTCAATATTCCAATGGTTTGTTGGTTCTTTTCTCTCTGCATAGACTGTACACAACTGATTTAGAACCTTTGTATGCATTTCCAAATGATGTTACAAACTGTTTCAAAACTTTGTTAATAAAATCAAGTTGAATCGCAAATTAAATTTAGTCTCCCTTTGTCCCCATCACCAACAAGAATACTTGAGTCAAGTTGTGAGGAATTCATCAGACCAATGAGACTCCAGGAATTCTTCCAAGATGTCAGCAATGATCCCAATGAGCCAACCAATGAACGGGAACAGTCATCAGAGAGATCCATCGTGGAGCGACCAAAGAAGGAGTCGATTTGTATCCCTGCGGAGGGCCGCTGTCCTGACCTTGAGATGTATGCTCAACCGTCAGGAGATGGGTGAATGACAGATTTAAAAATCACACAACACCAGGTGAGAGTCGAACATGTGGAAGCACTAGGTTTCGGAGCACTGCTCCTTCATCAGGTGGTTGAGGAGAATAAGATTGCAAGACACAGAATTTAAAGCAAGTGTTTACAGTGTGATGCAACTGAAATTGTATCTTGAGAAAGACCTGGATTGTTTGTTAAGTCTCTCATCTTTTCGAATGGCCAGGTTGGTTTTCGTTCTTTCATATGTAAATTGCAAAACTTTTATCAAAAGTTATATTCTCAAGTGAACTTTAATAATTGGTATCGTGTCGGCCCAGATGATGTATTGAAGGTGTGAGCTTCCCTGTGTGAGGCTGTCTGTGCCACAATGGTCAGACTGATTCTAATTTAAAAACAGATTTACAACATCTTACATGGATTCATACAATTTTTGAGCAAAGTAAAATGTAATTCTTTAAGTACAAGTTCATCACACAAACTTATGTGTGTGTGTGTATGTACGTGTGTGTGTGTGTGTGTCTGTGTATGTGAAAATGTGTGTGTGTGTGTGAATGTGTGTGTGTATATGTGTGTGTGTATGTGTATGTGTGTGTGTGTATGTGTGTGTGCGTGTGTATATGTGTGTGTGTGTGTGTGTGTGTGTATGTTTATGTGTCTGTGTGTGTAGGTGAATGGGGTCACCTGTAATGTCCCAGTTGAGGCCATCTCCATTGTTACCAAACTTGGTGATCAGCCTCTGCTCGGCCACTTTTCATTGTTGCCTGTCCCGAAGTCCCCCTTGGAGGAAGGTCCGAGGTCGAATGTCCCAAATTGCTGAAGTGTTCTCTGACTGGGAGGGAACACTCCTGTCTGTTGACACTCATGACAGCCCCAACCCCCATCCCATACACGCACACGCACATGCACACACACACACATGCACACACACACACACACACATGCACACACGCACTCGCGCACACACACACACACACAAGCACATATAAGTTTGTTGGTGAATTTGTATTTGCAGAACTACATTTTACTTTGCTCAAAAACTGCATGAACTGCACAGCAAAGGAGAGAATTGTGGCTGCTCCCAGAGTCAGGTGGCTCAGTGGTTAGCACTGCGACCTCACAATACCAGGGTCCCAGGTTCAATTCCAGCCTTACATAACTGCCTGTGTGGAGTTTGCACATTGCTCTGGTTTCCTCCCACAGTACAAAGGTGAATTGGCCATGTTAAGTTGCCCATAGTGTTACCTGTTTCCACACTGTAGGTGGTCGAATCCAGGGGAAGGATCTGAAGGCCCTAATTTACGAGGGCTCTAAGCTCATGCCTTTCCAGGACTTCTCAGCGGTGGGAAACCAGAAAAGGAAACCTTACGATGATGAGCCTAAGACATAGGAATGGAAGTAAGGCCATTCAGCCCATCGGGTCCACCCTGCCATTCAATTGTGAATGATGGGCATTTCAACGCCACTTTGTGTCACTCTCATCGTCATCCTTAGGCTGTGCCCATGGGTCTTGATGGAAACACATTCCCAGCATCCACCCTTTCTAAGCCATGCATTATCTAGTAAATTTGTATTAGATCTCCACTCAACCTTCTAAACTCTAATCAACGCAATCCCAGGATCCTCAGCTGTTCATCGTATGTTAAGCCTCCCATTCCAGGGATCATCTGTGTGAATCTCCGCTGGACATGCTCCAGTGCCAGTATGTCCTTCCTGAGGTGTGGAGCCCAAAATTGGATACAGTATTTCAAATGGGGCCTAACCATAGCTTTATAAAGTCTCAGAAGGACATCGCTGCTTTTACATTCCAACCCTCTTGAGATAAATGGCAACATTACATTTGTTTTCTTAACCACAGACTCAACCTGCAAGTCAACCTTTAGAGATTCCTGGACTATCATTGCCAGATCCCTTTGTACTTTGGCTTTATGAATTTTCTCACTGTTTAAAAAATAGTCCATGCCTGTATTCCTTTTTCCAAAGTGCAAGTCCTAGCATTTGCTCAGGTTGAATTTCATCAGCCATTTCCTGGACCACTTTCCGAAACTGTCTAAATCTTTCTGCAGCCTCCCACCTCCTCAGAACGACCTGCTTGTCTGCCTAACTTTGCATCATCGGTGAACTTCGCCAGAATGCCCCCCAGTCCCTTCCTCCAGATCATTAATATATAAAGTGAACAGCTGCGGCCCCAACACTGAACCCTACGGGACACCACTTGTCACCAGCTACCATTCCAAGAAAGAACCTTTTATCCAAACTCTCTGCCTTCTGTCAGACAGCCAATCCCCAATCCATGCCAGTAGCTCACCTCGAACACCATGGACCCTCACCTTACTCAGCAGTCTCCCGTGAGGCACCTTATCAAAGGTCTTTTGGAAATCGAGGTAGATAACATCCACTGGTTTTCCCTGGTCTAACCTACTTGTTACCTCTTCAAAGAATTCTAACAGGTTTGTTAGGCATGACCTCCCCTTACTAAATCCATGCTGACTTGTTCTAATCCAACCCTGCACTTCCAAGAATTTAGAAATCTCATCCTTAATGATGGATCCTAGAATTTAACCTACAACCGAGATTAGGCTAACAGGCCTATAGTTTTCCATCTTTTATCTTGATCTTTTCTTGAACAAGGTGTTTACAACAGTGATTTTCCAATCATCTGGGAATTTCCCTGACTCCAGTGATTTTTGAAAGAATAAAAATAGCCTCCACTATTTCCTCAGCCACCTCCCTCAGAACTCTAGGATGTCGACCATCGGGGCCGGGAGATTTATCAATTTTTAGACCTTTCAGCTTTTCTAGCACTTCCTCTTTTGTAATGGCTACCATATTCAAATCTGCCCCCTGACTCTCCTTAATTGTTAGGATAATGCTCATGTCTTCCACTATGAAGACTGACACAAAGTATTTACCAAGTTCTTCAGCCATTTCCTTATCTCCCTTCCCGAACGTTCCTGCATCAATTTGGAACGGCCCAATTTCTACTTTTGCCTCTCGTTTGTTTCTTATGTATCAAAAGAAACTTTAATAATCGTTTCTTACATTACTGGCGAACTTACCTTCATATTTGATCCTCTCCTTCCTATTTCTATGTCTTTGTTATCCTCTGTTTGTTTTTGTCAGCTTCCCAATCTTCTGATTTCCCAGTGCTCTTGGCCACTTTGTAGACTCTCTCTTTCCCTATGATACATTTCCTGACTTCCTTTGTCAGCCCTGGCTGTTTAATTCCCGCCCCCTGACGGATAATGTTTCTGCCAAGAGAAGACTGAGGGAGTTTGGGATCCAGTACTCTCTGAGGTATCTGGCGGTGCTCCGATAACCTTACATGGATCCGTACATCTCTTTGATACATCGGAGAAGGCAAGAGACTTTGTGGACAAATTAACCGAATCTGAACAATTTAGTATCTACAAATAGTGTTGTTTGGTTATGTCTTTGTTGTTTTTTAAAACAACTGAGGAAGTCCAGTTGGAGCTTTCTTTTCCTTGTTTTCCCGATTGGTAATAATCCGGTTTAAACTGTGTTTGGTGGCGGTTGAGATGTGTACTTTCAATTTCTAAGTGAATTTATATCAGAGGATGGGTGGGGTATTTACCCCATCGATCTGAAATGTTTTTTTCTTTATTCATAAAGTAAATATGGTATATTTACTTTCTATTCTGCTTGTTTTTGTGGTATGGCTTTAGCTAGACGGAGGGAAAATGGTTGGGATGGCTAGATGCCCACTTATGGGCAATTTGGGATGGGTAGTTGCCCCCTCTGGGCAGGAGGTGAGTTCCCCTATTCGGCGCCATTGACACTTTATATGGTGGTTTGTCTTGCTTTTAATCTGTGATAGTTTTGGAGGTTCGTTAAATGTAGTGGTTTCAGTTTATGTAGTTTTTATATTTGATGGATCATATGACACTAAGTCTCAGTGATTTGTGGTTCGAGTTCCTCCTCTCTGGAATTTAAATGTTACTGCAGAAGGTTATGGCTAATGACTTGATTAAATGGTGAACCTGGAATATCAAGGGAAGTCACTCACCAATTAAGAGGAAGAAGGTACTTTTGAGTCTTAGAAAGGAGAAAGTGGAGATTCCTTTGTTACAGGAGACACACTTGGATGACAGGGAGCATTTGAAACTACAGCAGAATGGCTTTGATCGGGTTTACTTCACATCATTTAATACTAGAAATAGGAGAGTGGCTATATTGGTGAGGAGGAATCTCCCATTTAAGTTACAAGAGTGTGTTAAAGACACACACAGAGGAGGAGTGTAATTCTTATAGCCTTGATAAATGGGGAAGAATATGGTATTTAAATGTTTATTGCCCTCCAGCTCAGCCCCTCAACCTTTTGCGAGATACGTTTTCTAAATTAATCACTCTGGAGTCTTGGCATATCATTATAGGGGGAGATTTTAACTGTCTCATGTATCCCACAGTACTGAGGTTCCCCAAAGCCCCCCCTCCCACCCCCGATACCCTCTGTACAAACAAAACAATTAATGGATCTGTGTGTGGAGTGAGGGTTGGTGGACATCTGGAGGTGTCTCCACCCTACATTCAGGGATTTTACAATTTTTTTCCAATCCACACAGATGTCACACCAGGATTGATTTTTTTCCAATCCCTGTGGCAACCTTGGAGTTGGTGGCACCTTGTACGATCGGTAATATTACCATCTCTGATCACACTCCAGTGTCCCTGTTGGTTAAGATTAAGGACGTTACAGTGGGTCCAAGGCACTGGCGAATGGATCCCTTTATCCTCAAGGATAATACGTTTGTGGAGTATTTCTCTCAGGAATATTGGCCTTTCCGAGACATTAAATCACGCTCAGTTAGTAACCAATCCTTCGTTTCGGAAATTGCCAAAGCCTATGCCAGTGGGTCAGTTATTTCCTACTCTGCCAGTAGGAGCCGGCAGAAGGGTGAGCAGCAACGTCTCCTCGAAACACAGTTGAAGGCAGCTGAGAAGGCCTACTTTGACAGGCCCTCGTTGGTCAAGTTACAGAGGATTACGGCGCTGCGGTCTGCATTGAATTCCGTGCTCACGCAGACAGCAAAGAACGAGCTTACTTTTGCAAAGCAAAGGTTATATGATCATGGAGACAGGTCTGGGAAACACTTACCGTATCTCGCTAGGAAAAGGAGCGCCCCTCAAGCCATTACGGTGATTAGGGAAGGGTCTGGGGACCGAACATGTGACTCCAAAAAGATTAATGTGTCATTCCAGAGATATTACTCTAAGTTATACCAATCTGAGGTTTGTGAGGAGGGGCGGGCCCAAATGGAGGCTTTATTCAAGGATCTGGAGCTCCTGGGTGTGACCCCCGAACAAGAGTCTTTTCTCAATGTCCCCTTATCAGAGTGAGAGGTGCAGGAGGCTGTGAAGCAGCTTCAGAGTGGAAAGGCACCTGGTCCTGATGGACTTCCCAGCGAATTCTAGAAGGAATTTATAAACATATTGTCAGGCCCGATGTTCAACATGTTTAATGACTCATACAGCCATGATAGTCTCCAGCAATCTCTGAGAGAGGCCAATATTTCGCTTATTCTTCAAAAAGGGAATGTCCCGGGGGACTGTGCTTTGTACAGGCCCATTTCACTCTTAAATGTGGACTTTAAAATCCTCTCCAAGACCCTTGTGTTAAGGCTGGAGACTGTGTTATCTTCTATTGTTAAAGAGGACCAGACGGGCTTCATAAAGGGCCGCAGATCCTCCAATAATGTTAGGAGGCTGCTTAATGTAATTCAAGTGTGTCAACAACAGTCAATATAGGGATTGGTGATTTCTCTAGATACAGAGAAGGCCCTTGACCGAGTTGAGAGGCCGTACCTTTTCTATACTCTGGAGCGGTTTGTTTTGGGTGAAGTTTTTATAAGATGGGTAAAGGTTCTCCACAATGACCCTCTCACTGCAATCATCACCAACAGGGTGTGATCAAGCAATTTTAACATTTTTGGGGTCAGCCGACAGGTCTGTTCCCTTTCCCCACTGCTTTTTACAGTGGGGATCGAATCATTGGTGGAGGGCATTCATAGGGATCCCAATATATCAGCTCCAGACGGGGGGTCAAATTTACATCAGAGTTTATTGTATGTGGATGATGTCCTAATTCTTTCGTCAAATCCAGCAGTTTCAGTCCCTCGCCTGTTAGCATGCATCTGTGTGTTTGGCACCTTTTTGGGGGACAAGATTAATCTTTCAAAATCAGAGACTATGCCTATGGGTGGTGTTATGAAAGTGTTAAGTCTTGAGGGTGAATATCGATTCCCATTTAAATGGTCACAGGGGGGTTTTGTGTATTTGAGCGTGTTCATTACTCCAGTTCGGAATCGGTTGTTCAAAGCCAATTTTGTTCAATTATTTGACAAAATCAAACAAGACCTTCAAAGATGGAGGTGCTTCTGGTCTCGTGGTTGGGTCGGATAGTGTTTATTAAGATGAATATTCTCCCTCGTTTACTATCCCCTATATGGATGCTCCCTCTGATTTTCGATAAGCAAACATTCAGGAGACTGAACGGCTGGTTCAGCCCCTTTATTTGACATCGTCAGTGGCCCCTCATTAAATGAGCTAAACTGCGATTGTTTCACAGACTGGGGGGAGTGGATCTCCCAGACATTAAAAGCTACCAACTAAGCTCACTTTTATCCTACATGAGTGATTGGGCTTGTGGGGACCCTCTTTCAATGTGGTTAGATATTGAAACCTCCCAGGCTAAGGTGACCCCTTACTCACTTGCTGTGTTTGGACAAAATGAGGACAGTTAGGGAATATTGCCATAACCCAATAGTTATCGATTCTGTTAAAGCATGGTGGGCAATTCGGCAGAGGGAAGGCAATATTGGCAAGACATCTTCTCTTACACCGGGTATGCCAGGTTTTCAACCGGGGATAATAGATTTAGGATCCAAACATTGGGCAGTTAGGGGTGTGTCTTGTGTGGGTGTTTTGTTTGTGGGAGACACAATGATGTCCTTCGATCAGTTAGCACGGAAACACAAGCTACCGAACAGGGATTTCTTTTGTTTATTTCAAGTTAGAGATTTTATTCAAACAAAGACGATACTTTTGACTGATCCCTCCAAGTCCGACATAGAGAGAGGGGTGATTTAGCCCCATATCCTGCAGACCCCACAAAGTTCTGTATTTTTCTGACACAACATCCCACCAAACCCAAAACAGACCTGGGGATGTTTCCAGGGGAGATGAGAATTCGATTTGACATCAGACAAAGAAGATCAGTCATGAAGACAAAGCTTAAAAGTTAGCCATCCCAGATGGGACTTGAACCACAATTCCAGGCTGAGGAGGCCAGTGCCTTATCCATTAGACCACTGGGGCCACACGTGCATAGTTAAAATGGCAGCCTATAAGTACTGCACCTTGAAGCTCTCATATTGTGTTCTTCTCTGGGTTTTATACTCACACTGATTGGTTGTTCCCCTTGCATCTCATTCTAAATCATTGGCTGCTTGATAAAATTGATCTTACCTCCCAAATCTCCCCAAATGGACAGACAAGAAATCCACCAAACTCCAACGTTGCACAACTCAAGTCTGAGGAAAATGGAGCAGACAGGAAAATAGCAAAGAGCTCAATGTTATTGTGTGCACCAGTTTCAAGATATTTGCAGTTAGTGGGGAAGGAGGAAGTGGAGATTTTGCAAAAAGCTGCATTGAGGACAATTCAACAGGATCTTAGCGGGCATTCAGCCCATTGGGGATGTGCTGTCTCTTTCAGACAATTCACCCCAAGATCTCCCAAACCCTGGAATTTCCTTGTGCAAGTTTCTACTAAAGAGCATTTTCCATAATCCCGAAGCAGGGAAGTGATTTTTAACAGAGTAGTTGAAAAATCCAGTCAATTTGGATTGAGATGGAGTTGATATGGGTTGAAAATCAGCCACCACAAAGACCAGGCTTAAAAAGTCAACACCCCAAAAAGGTTTTGAACCTCCAATCCACTACATCAGAAGCTACAGTCTTACCCATTAAGCCACAAAAACTCAGTGCCAATACTCCACTGGGAATAGTTGATCTTAAATGAGTGCTACAGCCGAGCATATTCCAAGATCTGTTACGACACACTGAGGGACGCACTAAAGTTTCGGGCAGCTGCTGCCAAGGTGTAACAGGGAAACAACACAGTCTCAGGTCTTTCTGACAAATGATCACATCGTCCTTTCAGTTCTCAGACCCTCTTGGTGCCTGACAATGAACAGAGATCGGTTCCTGCCCATGTACAAAATGCTGTTTTTTTCACGACACAGAACTTTGAGAAATGTCAAAATTCCAGTATTTTGTTGGTTCTTTTCTCTCTGCATAGACTGTACACAACTGGTTTAGAACCTGTGTATGCATTTCTATTTGATTATTTATGAATAAAGTCTATTTTTTAAATAAACAAAATTTGGAGAGAGAGAAGATCTGCCCGAACTTGCGAGACCCCCCTTTGTGGAAGAGAGCCAGCCCTATATCGGGACAGGAAGGAGATTCCAATGGCCCAGCATGGATTGTTCCAGTTAATACCCTCGCCTCCTTGACCACAAAGTGGGGAGTGAAGTGGGAGATTGCACGGGGCAGGGTGACACGAGGTACACGGACACACAAGATGGCCGCTGAGCCATAAGTCGGCCATTTGACACACAAGATGACCGCCAGACCACAATATGGAGAGAGACAGCAGAGCAAACACAGACACTGCCTGGGGCCACCAGAATGCCAGCACAATGCACTCACAACCGAGTTGATTAGTTTAAGGCGGATGGGAGAGACAATACACATGAAGAACATACACTGCCCGCCAAAGGGTCTGGGTCAGACAACACCTTTGATAGAAATGCTAACTGTTAGATACAGACTCAATACAGAGGGATAATAGCCAAGGCTGCAGTAATCGGCCTTCTCAGGAAGAGCGATGAGCGCCCATTACTACAGCAACGGACTTCCGCGCAGACGCTGAAACTGACAACTGCACTGAACTTAACAAAGGTCACGCTGGAACTGACAATAACTGCACCGAAACGATCAAGGAATCTGCAATGTTTACAATAAACAAGCCATGTTACAGAGACAATAACCTCATCACTGACCTATTATATCACAAAATGTATCACAGTATCTTGACCATGTGCTCCGGGTTGAGAGAAGAATCACAGCTGACCACTGTGCTGTTGGTGCTGCTCTCTCCCCGGAGCTCCGGGATTTCCTTGGACAATAAACTCTGTTGGTGAACCTCGACTCTGACTCAGAGCCTGGTGATTTTCAGCAGTTGCCTTCCAACAAATGTTTGTCCAATCTGTGTTCTCCAACGATGGCCGAACTACCTCACATCTCCATCATAGCCTCCTTGCAATTGTATTCAATACCTTGACTAAGAAAGGTAAGGGCTCAAATGCATAGCCACAACCCCATCAGTTCCAACCTTGAACACCCAGATTTCAATTATTTCCATTGACATATTGGACATCATCATAAATACCAAACATGCAGGTAATCTGGGGTTCAGTTGGTAATGTTGACAGAATATAGCTTACTCTAACACCAACACAACCAAACCAGAAGGTCCTTTGTCCATAGATAGGTAGGCCCATCTGTTGGAGCCCCAGTGATCTCTTGGGAAAGGCACCAACTTCCTAAACCAGAGATTGTGAGCTCAAATCTTATTTGGGGTTTTGAGTTTGTTGAAACCTTCACTGTGCAGCTGATCTCAATCCTGTGTGGTCACGTGACCATGGCAACAAAATCAGGCATTCTCAATTGATCCTCACCTGGAGAAATTTGACCAGATAGAAAATTGGCCAAACTAAATTAAACAGCAGCTATCAGCTCCAGAGAACAGTGCAACGAAGATCAAAGAGCTACAAAGATTCAAGAAGAACCAGTTCCAACCAGACTGAGGGTTGTATATTGGAGAAGTGTCAGCCTGAGTCAATCCACTTTATAGCTCCTCGCATGACAAGAGTCAAGGGTATTGGTATGACCCCATTGGATGATGTGAACCCAGCTCATGACCGTATTGGCCAAAGCCACAGAAGATTCTGGAAGACCAGGGACAGGAGAAGAGGAAAACACACCTGAACGCCAAACCCTTAGCAAAGCCTTGACTGGGTCCTGCAGTGGAGCTCTGACCATCTGCTCCAAACCTGTTCATAAAAACCCTCGCGTGAGAAGGGCAGGCCATTCAGCCCATCACATCCACACTGACCCTCTGAAGAGCATCCCATCCAGGCCCAACCCCTATCCTCTCACACTGCATTCCCCAAAGCCATTCCACGAAACCTGCACATCTTTGGACTGTGGGAGGAAACCAAAGCAACCAGAGTACCCCATGGAGAGAATGTGCAAACTCGACACAAACAGACACCCAAGGGAGGAATCAAAGCCAGGTCCCTGACACTGTGAGGCAGCAGTGCTACCCACTGAGCCACCTTGCCATCCCCAGGAGAATCTCAGCAGGTTTTAAGCCATTGTGACAGTGCTTTCTCTTTCAGAAAATTCACCTCAATCCTGCAAATCGATGTTGGGCACCACTTTCCATCTAGAGATTTTCCCAAAGTTGATTAGAAATCAAGTTGACAAAGGGCGAGTGACTGACACCCCAGATGGGACTGGAACTCACAAGCCCTGGCTTAGAAGGCCAGTGCCATATCCATTAGGCCACTGGGGCCACACACAAGGGTGAAAATCACAGCCTTTATGTACTGCACCCGACCTCTCTTACTGTGTGTTTCTGAGTGTTATACTCTCACTGATTGTTTTTTACCCCTACCATCTCATGCTAAATTGTTGGCTGCTTGATAAATCAATCTCGCTTCCCATTTGTCTCCAAACGGACATATGAGAAATTAACCAAACTCCAATGTTGCACAACTCAAGTCTGAGGAATATGGAGCAGACAGGAAAATAGCAAAGGGCTCAATGTTATTTTGTGCAGCACTTTCAAGATATTTGCAGTTAGTGGGGAAGGAGGAAGTGGAGATGTTGCAAAAAGCTGCATTGAGGACAAATCAACAGGATCTTAGCAGGCATTCAGCCCATTGTGGCTGTGCTGTCTCTTTCAGACAATTCACCCCAAGATCTCCCAAACCCTGGAATTACCTTGTGCAAGTTTCTACTAAAGAGCATTTTCCATAATCTCGAAGCAGGCAAGTGATTTTTAACGGAGTGGTTGAAAAATCCGGTCAATTTGGATTGAGATGGAGTTGATATGGGATGAAAATCAGCCACCACAAAGACCAGGCTTTAAAAGTCAACACCCCAAAAGGGATGTGAACCACCAATCCACTACATCAGAAGCTACAGTCTTACCCATTAAGCCACAAAAGCTCAGGGACAATACGCTACTGGGAATAGTTGATCTTAAATGAGTGCTACAGCCGAGCAGATTCCAAGATCTGTCACGACACACTGAGGGATGCACTAAAGTTTCGGGCAGATGCTGCCAAGGTGTAACAGGGAAACAACACAGTCTCAGGTCTTTCTGACAAATTATCACATCGTCCTTTCAGTTCTCAGACCCTCTTGGTGCCTGACAATGAACAGAGATCGGTTCCTGCCCAAGTACAAAATGCCGTTTTTTTTTCACGACACTGAACTTTGAGAAATGTCAAAATTCCAGTGTTTTGTTGGTTCTTTTCTCTCTGCATAGTCTATACACAAATGACTTAGAACCTTTGAATGCATTTCTATTTGATTTTTTATGGATAAAGTATATTTAAAAAAAAAGCAAAATCTGGAGAGAGAGAAGATCTGCCCGAACTTGCGAGACCCCCCTTTGTGGAAGAGAGCCAGTCCTATATCGGGACAGGAAGGAGATTCCAATGGCCCAACATGGATTGTTCCAGTTAATACCCTCGCCTCCTTGACCACAAAGTGGGGAGGGAAGAGGGGGTTGGCACGGGGCAGGGTGACACTAGGTACACGGACACACAAGATGGCCGCTGAGCCATAAGTTGGGCACTTGACACACAAGATGGCCGCCGGACCACAACATGGAGAGAGACAGCAGAGCAAACACAGACACTGCCTGGGGCCACCAGAATGCCCGCACAATGCACTCACAACCGAGTTGATTAGTTTAAGACGGATGGGAGAGACAATACACATGAAGAACATACACTGCCCGCCAAAGGGTCTGGGTCAGACAACACCTTTGATAGAAATGCTAACTGTTAGATACAGACTCAATACAGAGTGATAATAGCCAGGGCTGCAGTAATCGGCCTTCTCAGGAAGAGCGATTACCGCCCATTACTACAGCAATGGACTTCCGCGCAGACGCTGAAACTGACAACAACTGCACTGAAATTAACAAAGGCCACACTGGAACTGACAATAACAGCACTGAAACAATCAAGGATTCTGCAATGTTTCCAATAAACAAGCCATGTTACAGAGACAATAACCTCATCACTGACCTATTATATCACAAAATGTATCACAGTATCTTGACCATGTGCTCCGGGTTGAGAGAAGAATCACAGCTGACCACTGTGCTGTTGGTGCTGCTCTCTCCCCGGAGCTCCGGGATTTCCTTGGACAATAAACTCTGTTGGTGAACCCCGACTCTGACTCAGGGGCTGGTGATTTTCAGCAGTTGCCTTCCTACAAATGTTTGTCCAATCTGTGGATGTGACACTCCAAGTTCTCCAACGATGGCCTAACTACCTCACATCTCCATCATAGCCTCCTTGCAATTGTATTCAATACCTTGACTGAGAAAGGTAAGGACCCAAATGCATAGCCACAGCCCCATCAGTTCCAACCTTGAACACCCAGATTTCAATCATTTCCATTGACATATTGGACATCGTCATAAATACCAAACATGCAGGTAATCTGGGGTTCAGCTGGTAATGTTGACAGAATATAGCTTAGACTGACACCAACACAACCAAAACAGAAGTTACTTTGTCCATCAGTTGGTAGCTCTATCTGTTGGAGCCCCAGTGACCTCATGGGTAAGGCACTAACTTCCTAAACCAGAGATTATGGGCTCACATCTTATTTGGGGTTTTGATTTTGTTGAAACCTTCACTGTGCAGCTGATCTCAATCCTGTGTGGTCACGTGTCCATGGCAACAAAATCAGGCATTTTCAATTGATCCTCAGCAGGAGAAATTTGACCTGATAGAAAATTGGCCAAACTAAATTAAAGAGCAGCTATCAGCTCCAGAGAACAGTGCAACTAAGATCAAAGAGCTACAAAGATTCAAGAAGAACCAGTTCCAACCAGACTGAGGGTTGTATATTGGAGAAGTGTCAGCCTGAGACAATCCACTTTATAGCTCCTGGCATGACAACAGTTAAGTGTATTGGTGTGACCCCATTGGATGTTGTGAACCCTGCTGATTATTGTACTGGCCAAAGCCACAGAAGGTTCTGGAAGATCAGAGAAATGTAGGGTAGGAACACACACCTGGATGCCAGTCCCTTTGCGAAGCCTTGACTGGGCCTTGCAGTGGAGCTCTGACCATCTGCTCCAACCTTGTTCAGAGAAGCCCTAGAGTGGGGTGGGAGGAGGCCATTCAGACCATCACGTCCACACTGACCCTCTGAAGAGCATCCCATCCAGGCCCAACCCCTATCCTCTCACCCTGCATTCCCCAAAACCAATCCACCGAACCTGCACATCTTTGGGCTGTGGGAGGAAACCAAAGCACCCGGAGTACCCCATGGAGAGAATGTGCAAACTCTACACAAACAGACACCCAAGGGAGGAATCAAAGCCAGGTCCCTGATGCTGTGAGGCAGCAGTGCTAGCCACTGAGCTGCCATGACATCCTCAGGAGAATCTCAGCAG
The DNA here is from genome assembly GCF_047496795.1 of Chiloscyllium punctatum. Classification (NCBI taxonomy): domain Eukaryota; kingdom Metazoa; phylum Chordata; class Chondrichthyes; order Orectolobiformes; family Hemiscylliidae; genus Chiloscyllium; species Chiloscyllium punctatum. The sequence continues at coordinate 75,194,045 of NC_092756.1, read as the reverse complement.
GTTTTCAGCCATTGTGACTGTGCTGTCTCTTTCTGACGGTTTACCCCACTATCCTGCATATCCTCAACATTCTGTGTTTTTCTGACACAGGGTACCACCAACCCAATTCAGACCTGGGGACTTATCCAGATGACATGAAAAATTGACTTGACCTCAGACAAAGATCAGCCATGAAGACAAGGGTTAAAATGTCAGACACCCCAGATGGGACTTGAACCCACAATCCCTGGCTTAGGAGGCCAGTGCCTTATCCATTAGGCCACTGGGGCCACATGTGTGACGCTAAAATGACAGCTTTTAAGTTTTGTTTTGCAAGAACACACTGTCTGTGGCTCAGCCAGCACAGAGTTAGTGCCCTGGACTGAGGGGATTCTAAATCTCCTGGTTAGAAATGTTTTTCTCTTTACCCCCGCACTGCTGCCTAACTGTGGTAGTGCTTATATTTTCCCCAGCACCCATGTTGTGTGTGTGCAGGTGTGAGACACAGTGAAAGACAACAGATGGACAAATCTTTCTTCAATTCCCATCACCAGGAAGAAAGGAAACAGCCGAGTGGCCAGTGACAAGCATCAAAGGGCAATGCTGTGTGACCAAACAGTGAGGGGGAGGGCACTCTCTGAACAGCTCAAGGATGTTGGTAGACACTGCGTGCTCCTTCTCCAGGGACACCCGGGCTCGAACGTAACCATGGAAGAGGGTCAGGCAATCGGCCCTAACAACCAGTTTGGCCAGGCCCAGGAGCAGACCCACGAGGAGATCCTCTGACCAACCCTCCCCCCTCGGCACTGGGTGCCCAATGATGGGGAGTGTGGGGTTGAAGTCCAACCAGAAACGGAGGAGAAGGTTTCCCAGAAAGCTAAAAAGGGAGTGCAAGCGCCCTGTTCCATGGACTCCACAGCACCACAGAACAAGCAGTTGGGCTGGGAGTCCGTGAACCACCACAATCTGCGGACTGCCGCGTGCAATACCCTCCACCCCAGATCCCCGTGAGAAAGGGGAAGGACTCCCATGTAGAGAGCCCTTCACTGGGGATGGTCCCCACCGCCCGGTGGTAAATGGGCACGCCAGGGTGTGTCCGGGAGGTGGATGAGGGTGTGCAGCAGCAGTCTGTACAGGGCCCTGTGTGATACACCCCTGAAAGGGACAAAACTAAAACTCCGGAGACAGCTCAGGTTGTGGGGCACAGTCTCCCGCAGGAAGTACAGGACCCTGGGGCCAATGTGAAATTCCGTCCGGGCAGGAGTGAGTGCAGACGGGATCCCACCACACACCTGAGCATCCTCCAACTGGGGCACTACGTGGGGTCTGAGCACCGTCGTTTTAAGGTGTCGGATGGTGGTGGCCACGTACCGGACGTCTACCGCTGCCCTGCTCGCTATATCCTGCGGCAGCGTCCAGCCCAGGCCCCCACCATCCAGCACGTCCCCGACCCTGGTCACCCTCACAGTCACGGCCCTCCCCTCCGACAGTCACTCGAACCCACGAGTACGGAGGTGCGGATTCCTGAGCAACGTCTCCCTGACGACAGCCGTTACTCCTGCCGGAGGGTAGGCGTGACGCGATTCGACCATGTTCCAGACCGTGAGCAGGTCCTGGTAAAAGACAGGCAGTGTCCTGAGAGTGACCTCCAAACCATCACGGTCCCTGAACAGGAGCTGAGTCTCGTAGTTGAGGTTACGCACCTGGTGGAAAAAATACGTCGCCAGGGCACCCCGCCGAGGGGGAGGCTCAATGTAAAGGTATCGCTGCAAGGTCTGAAGGTGGAACGTCGCTACCTGGGTGTGAACGCACACCAGCGACTGACCGCCCTCCTCAATATGGAGACTCAGGACCTGCGCAGTGACCCAGTGCATCTTTTTGTCCCAGAAGAAGTGAACCAACATTCTCTGGATGTCAGCGACAAAACCAGGAGGAGGGACCAAAGTGACCAGCCGGTACCACAGCATGGCAGGCACCAGCTGGTTTATGACCAACACTCGACTCCTGTGAGACAGCACTCGGAGCAGTCCTGTCCAGGGTGGAACCTGTAACTGGAGTGGGTGTGATGGTGGGGGGAATGGGGGTGGAGTCATGAGCAGGGGTAGTGTTCCCCTCGGGGTTCTGGGGGGTGGGGATAGTGACAGTGGGGTCTGTGGGGGGCACGTCAGCAGAATGCAGGGGAGTGGTGGAAGTGGTGGTGACCAGGGCAGTTGGGGTGGCGGGAGTCACTGAGCATGTGGCATCAGCGATGATGTAAAGGGCGGAAGTGATGTCACGTGTGATGCATGAGGAATTGTGAAGGTTGGAAGTGGTTGTGGGAATGGCCATGATAGGGCGGAAGTGACGTCATCAATCAGCGTGAAAAATTCAGTCAGCATGGATTGAGATGAAGTTGACATGAAATGAAAATCAGCAACAAAGCCCAGGCTTAAAACCCAAGCCCCCCAGATGGGACTTGAACCAACTATTACAAGCTTAAGGAAGCCAGTGCCTTATCCATTAGACCCCTATCACTTCCACCTTGGACTCTCTGTGGAAAGTGTTTACCTCAAAGTATGGAGCAGCTGCTGTCAAGGTGTAACAGTTAAAGAACACTGTCTAAGGCCTTTCTGACCAGTTATGACATTGTCACTTCATTTCTCAGACCCTCTTGGTGCCTCAGAATGAAGAGAAATCGTTTCCTGCCTCAGTAGAAAGATCTGCCCGAAATTGTGAGACCCCCCTTTGTGGAAAAGAGCCAGCCCTATATCGGGACAGGAAGGAGATTCCAATTTCTGGATTAGTGGTGCTGGAAGAGCACAGCAGTTCAGGTTGCATCCAAGGAGCTTCGAAATCGACGTTTCGGGCAAAAGCCCTTCATCAGGAATAAAGGCAGTGAGCCTGAAGCGTGGAGTGATCAGCTAGAGGAGAGTGGGGGTGGGGAGAGAGTCGCATCGAGTACAATGGGTGAGTGGGGGAGGGGATGAAGGTGATAGGTCAGGGAGGAGAGGGTGGAGTGGATAGGTGGAAAAGGAGATAGGCAGGTAGGAAAAGTCCGGACAAGTCATGGGGACAGTGCTGAGCTGGATGTTTGGAACGAGGGTGAGGTGGGGGAAGGGGAAATGAGGAAACTGTTGAAGTCCACATTGATGCCCTGGGGTTGAAGTGTTCCAAGGCGGAAGATGAGGCGTTCTTCCTCCAGGCGTCTGGTGGTGAGGGAGCGGGTGTGAAGGTGGCCCAGGACCTCCATGTCCTCGGCAGAGTGGGAGGGGGAGTTGAAATGATTCCAATGGCCCAACATGGATTCTTCCAGTTAATATCCTTTCTCAGATGGATAGAGCTGGAGAGAGAGTAAAGATTGTGGGAATTTGGGGAATGCTGACAATCTGTTTTAATATTTTGTTAATAAAATCAAATTGAACCGCAAACCAATTTTGTCCCCCTTTGTCTTCATCACCAACAAGAATACTGAAGGAAAGTTGAGTTTAATTATATTGTGTTACTAATGTTCATCTGGTTGATCAGTGGAAATTAAAAGCCATGTCACACAACAGGCAGAGTCAATCTTTAGCTGAGTAGAAGTTCAGCAGAGAGAAACAGACTTACTTTGTGATATAATAGGTAATTCCTGTCCCATTGATCTATTAACTGCAGGGAACTTTCAGATACGTGGTATCTTTAGAGCAATTAAATATCCTCCCAAGATATATGCTTTCACTCTCAACTGAAGATGCTAAGAGCATTAACCAATAAATCAATGCCAAGCCAGTTGAAGTATTACACTTGGCACATCATCATCGCTGTAATTGCAGAATGCAGCATAACCTATTCCATCTTCTAACCTACTGACAGCCTACTTTTCAGAAGTCTCCTTACACGACTCTGAAAACAAATTAAAAGAAACCAATTAAACCAAATAAGCACAAATTAAAATGTCCCAGTCATTTAAAAAGGCTCTGTAACAAAAGTCAAAATCTCCCATGAAAGCTTACACTTACAGAGTCACAGAGTTGTACAGATCCTTCGCTCCAACTCGTCCATGCCAACCAGATATCGGAAAGTTATCTAGTCCCACAAACCAGCATTTGGTCCATATCCCTCTGAAGCCTTCTTATTCATGTCCCCATCCAGCTGCCTTTTAAATGTTACAGAGTCTTAGAGTTATACAGCACAGAAACAGACCCTTTGGTCCAACTCGTCTATGCCGACCTGATATCCTGAATTAATCTAGTCCGACTTGCCAGCATTTGGCCCATATCCCTCTAAACCCACCCTGTTCATATACCCCCATCCAGATGCCTTTTAAATGTTTTGGAGGAGCCGGTGTTAGACTGGGGTGGACAAAGGTGCTACCTGAGCTGCATGTCAATATTTCCTGATTTTATTGCAGATTTCCAGCATTTGTGGGATTTATCTTTTGTATAATTTTTTTACGTAAGAATAGTGGAGACTTGAAAACATTGAATGGGACTTTTGATCATTAACCTCTTGGGAATTGTCTGCTATTGAATGATTTGATTCAGACTTTAGACAAGGTGCAATCATGACAATGTCTGTGGGATTATACTTATTATATATCAAGGAACAGCTCATCAAATAAGGCAATCCTCTGAAACATATGAATTCTCACCTCAAGTTTGGGGAGAAAGGTATAAAAGATCAGTATTAGATGGGGTGAGATCTGATCAACTTCAGAACAAGTTTGATCTTAAAACTACAATTCTACAGTGAAAGTGAAATATTGCGAAATGTATGGTTAATTGTCCATGATATTTGTTCCTCCTTATTTAATTTCTTTCAGTATCTGTAGAGTAATTTATAAACATATATTTAAGAACCATTGTCATGCATTATTTTGGTAATTTTATAATTTGCCATTACTTTCTCTTCAGCTTATTCAAGGAGAGTGTTTATTACAGTGAGTGATACCACACAGTATTTCAATTGCACTGAATTGGTTTTGAAAGATAACTCAATAAATGCAGGTTGATGCTGTCGATGGTTCCTGTCAATATATTTCGTTGACCTGTTCAGACGTGTTATGATGTTAAGTCTTAGGCAGAAAGAGGGAGAAGGTATAAGTAAGGTTCAAGAAACTGAAGACAGACAGAGCCCTGGAGATAACAGGAATGAACTCAAACTCGGAAATAGAGAATTTGAAGGGACCATGCGATGTTTATGGAAAACAGGATTAAGGAACCTCCAAGGCATTTTACAGAGGGATAATAAGCAACAGGTCGCCAGGGAAAGGGTATGTCTTCTCAGAGCAAAGGAGGGAATTTACACATGGAGCCGGAGGAAGTGGGTGAGGTTCTTAATGAATAAAGTGCATTGGTATTTCCAAAGGATTCTGGGTAGTCCAAGATGGAGGACGGGAAAAAGTTGTGACTGTAAGAGCTGCCCCTTTTTTGAGGCATTTTAGGTGTTGGGGGTGATTTCCTCAAATTCCAGGAGCAGCAATTACTGTTTTATTCTGCAACTTTGGAGAAAAAAACCTCAAAACAACGGCACTTTTAAAAGGAAGAAAATCAGACAAAGAAAGTGAGTACATGGTCAGGAGGGCGGGAGGGAAGAAACCTACACTGCTCACTGATATGGATAGGAAGGGTCGAGAGGGATATGGGCCCAGTGTGGGCGAATGGGACGGGATTAGATTAGGATATGTGGGCGGCATGGACGGGTTGGAGCGAAGGGTCTGTTTCCATGCTGTACATCTCTATGACTCTATGACATGGTGGATGGTGAGTCTTGTATATTGATATTCTAGAGCATATCAATATTAAAAAGGAGGTGTTGGGTGTTTTGAAAAGCATTAAGGTAGACAAGTCCCCAAGACCTGATGGAATCTATCATAGAATCCTGAAAGAGGCAGGTGTGGAAATTGCTCCGGATTTGTGCAAAATATTTGTATCCTTTATAGTCCCAGGAGAATTCCCAGAGGACTGCAGAATACCCAATGTTGTTTCGTTCTTTAAGAATGGCAACAAGAATAATTCAGGAAATTAAAGGCCAGATTGGCTTCCTGTTATTCATTGCTTGGACATCACTGTCTGTGCCTGGATGGTACCCTCTGGAAGTCACTCTGTAAAGATCTCCACCCCTCTACCTTGGGGTTTCAGGATCTCAAGGTGTTCCTCTCTTTGGCCAAGGTTTCGGTCCATGTGTAATGGTTTCCTGAATGTGGTTCCTGTGAAGTGCCTTGTGCCATGAAAAGGGATCCCTACATGCAGGCTGTAGTTGGGTTGAAGTGTTATGGAGAGCAGGCAGGAAAGTGGAGTTGAGGCCGAGATGAGATCAGCCATGATCGTGTGGAATGACAAAGCAGGCTCGAGGAGCTGAATTGCCGAATGTTTAAGATCTTCGGAGCACAAACAAAGACAGAGCTATCAATTGTCGTGGGTGTCTAACATGGTATCTCACCTCAGATGCATCATGAAGAGGGTGTCCATGTTCAAAGCCAGGGGTTGTGAGTTCATATCCCATTTGGGCTGTTATGTTTTTAAACATGAACTCTGATCAGCACCCTGTGTCTGTTTGATATCAATTCCAGTTAATAAGGGGAGATGGTGGTGCAGTGCTAGACCTGGAGTAGGAATCCAGAACACCAAGTTCATGGTGTGGGGGAGATGGACTGTAATCCCACCATACAAGGTGGTGAAATCTCAGCTCAGGAGGAGCTTTGTCTGATGATAACCATATATTGCTATTGAGGTTTGTCAGGAACCTAACTGGTTCCATATTCTCCTTTCAGGAAGAAAACCTGGTGAGACTACAGACCCACAGCAATGTGGTTGACTCACCCTCTGGGCAATAAACGCTGGCCTAGTCAGAAACATATCGCATTCCTTCGCTGTAGCTCGGTCACAATCCTGGAACACCCTCCATTGATTCATTGTAGGTTTACCTCCAACAAATGGTCAAAAATCACACCACACCAGGTTATAGTCCAACAGGTTTATTTGAAAACACGAGCTTTCGGAGCATTGCTCCTTCATCAGGTGTAATGAGAGAGGAGGCATCAGACACAGAATGTACAAGTAAAATATCAATGGGTCATACAAGTGATGTAAATGTATGGAACAAATCCAAAATGGCCGACTCCCTCCTGTTAAATCTTCAATCAGTTCGAAAGGAGATACAGGCAGCACATGGATTGCAGTGGTTCAAAAAGATAGCTCCCCATCACCTTTCAGGGGAAACTAGGGAGAGGCAATAAATGTTGATCTAGCCAGCAATGTTCACGCCCTAGAAATGAATAAAAACAATCCCACAATGGAGTAAACTGCCAGGGAAAAAGTCATAGTGTAATGACTTGAAAACATCAAGTCCCAACTTTGGATGGTTTCTATTATTATGTTTTACATGATCATCCAAAACTCACCAGTCATTGACATTAAGGTTATGATTTGGAGGAGCCGGTGTTAGACTGGGTCGGACAACGTTACAAATCAGACAGCACCAGGTTATAGTCCAACAGGTTTATTGGGAAACACTAGCCTTCGATGCACTGCTTTTTCATCATGTGGTTGTGGAGCAGGATAGTAAAACACTGAAGTTTTAGCAACAGGATTGCAGTGTCATGGCATGTAATATTAAACAAATTGAGCTGAAGTCTTTCATCTTTTAGAATGATCATGTTCGTTTCAGTTCCTTGTTATGTACATCCCAGACCTTTGTTAAAGTTACATTCTCAAGAGAGTTTTAACAATCGGTGCCATCTCAGCTCAGATAATGCATTGAAGATGTGGGATTAAAATCTGTCTGTGTCCCAATGTTCGCTCAAACTGATTCTATTTCTAAAGTGGCATTTACAGAATCTTACATGGTTTTATGCAGTTTTTGAGAAAAACTAAAGATAATTCTGAATGTACAAATTCACCCCACAAACGTATATGTGTGTGCGTGCAGGGGAGACCGAGTGAGTGTGTGCATTTGGGTGTGCGTGGGATGGGGCGATGATGTGAGTGTCTGTGAGAGTGTGTGTATGTGTATGTGTTTGAGTGTAATGGGGTATACATCTGTGAGAAGGTGTGTGTGTGGGTGTGAGTGTGGGAGTGTGTATGTGTATTGTGTGACAGGATGAGTGTGTGTGTGTGTGTGTGTGTGTGTGAGTGTGTGTGTGTGTGTGTGTATGTAGTGGGGTCAGCTGTAGTGTGACATAAACCCAAGGTCCCAGTTGAGGCCATCCCCATGGGTACCAAACATGGCTATCAGCCTCTGCTCGGCCACTTTTCGTTGTTGCCTGTCCCAAAGCCCACCTTGGAGGATGGTTACCTGAAGGATTGAGGTTGAAAGTACCTGATCGTTGAAGTGATCTCCGACTGGGAGGGAACACCTCTGTTTGGTGATTGTTACGCGGTGCCCATTCATCTGTTGCCGTAGCCTCTGCTTGGTCTCACCAATGTACCATGCATTGGGCATCCTTCCCTGCAGCGTATGAGAGAGAAAACGTTGGCCGAGTCACATGAGTACCTGCCGCGTACATGGTGGGAGATGTCCCCATGTGTAATGGCGGTATCCATGGCGACACTCTGACACGTTTTACAGTGTCTGCTGTGACAGGGTTGTTTGGTGTTGTCCTGAAGGCCGGGCAGTTTGCTGTGAACAATGGTCTGTTTAAGGTTTGGTGGATGTTTAAAGGTGAGAAGTGAAGGGATGGTGAAGGTCTTGGCGAGGTGCTCATCCTCATCGATAATGTGTTGCAGGCTGTGGAGAATGTGACATAGTTTCTCAGCTCCTGGTAAGTACTGGATAATGAAGGGGACCCTGTTGGTTGCAGCTCGTGTCTGTCTCCTGAGGAGGTCATTGCAGTTTCTCCCTGGGGCATGTCAGAACTGGCGATTGATGAGTTAAGCATCGTATCACATTCTTATCAGGGCATCCTTGTGTACTTCCAAGTGCCCCTCACATTCCCCCTCACCTGAACAGATCCTGTGTAAGTGTACGGCTTGTACAGAGGGGACGGCTGTTTTAATATGTTGAGGGTGGGTTTGTGGTTGAGTGAGGTGCTGTGGTGTCCATCCTTGATGGAGATGCATGTGTCCAAGAATGAGACAGATACTAAACAGGAGTCCATGGTGAGTTTGATGGTGGGATGAAACTCGTGAAATGTTGGTGAACATAAATGTTGGGAGAGTGCAGCATTGTTCTGACATGAACACAACCAAGGTTGAGGGGATCAATTCTCCTGACATGGCCCCAGAAGCACGTGTTGTCCCAGTGACCTAACAGCTCCATCTCTGATCTTCTAAGCTACTGCCTGTGGTTTACATCCCTTCTGGGGATACTTTCAATTTAAACATTCTCTCCAATTAAAACCCTCTCACTGCATTATCTCCATTCAAATTAAGTTAATCTCTGACCTAATGTCTTTAAAAATCTGCATGGCTGCTTTGAGATCATCGAACTGTACAAACATTGAGCTTGCTTGACCTCTATACTGTCCTGTTGGCATTTAACAGGAAAGCTGGGAATTTGTCTTGCAAACGTTTCCTCCCCTGTCTAGGTGACATCCTCAGTGCTTGGGAGCCTCCTGTGAAGCACCTCTGTGCAGTTTCCTCCGGCATTTATCGTGGCCTGTCTCTGCCGCTTCCGGTTGTCAGTTCCAGCTGTCCGCTGTAGTGGCCGGTATATTGGGTCCAGGTCGATGTGTTTGTTGATAGAGTCTGTGGATGAGTGCCATGCCTCTAGGAATTCCCTGGCTGTTCTCTGTTTGGCTTGTCCTATAATGGTAGTGTTGTCCCAGTCGAATTCATGTTGCTTGTGTTCTGCGTGTGTGGCTACTAAGGATAGCTGGTCGTGTCGTTTCGTGGCTAGTTGGTGACACCTTTGTAATAATTAAAAACACAGAAATAGAGAACACACACCAGATCATCAACGCCACACTCACAGGAATCCAATTCACTAGAGAGGAAGAAAAGGACAACCAACTCCCATTCCTAGACGTGATGGTACAGAGAACACCGAACGGTGAATTCACCACAAAGATTTACAGGAAAGCCACACACACAGACCAAGTCCTAAACCATGAAAGCAACCACCCCAACACACACAAACAAAGTTGCATCAAGACACTATTCAAAAGGGCCACAACACATTGCAGCACACCAGAACTACAAAAAGAGGAAGAGGAACACCTATCCAAGGTATTCGCCAAAAACAGATACCCTCGCAATTTCATCAACAGATGCCTAAGGGAGAGACAACGGAACGACGACATGCCGCAACCCAAAGGACTAGCCTCACTACCATACATCAGGAGCATTTCTGAACTGACAGTCAGACTACTGCGACCACTAGGACTCATAACAGCACACAAACCAACAGCCACGCTCAGACAACAACTCACCAGAACGAAGGACCCGATACCCAACGTGAGCAAAACCAATGTAGTGTACAAAATCCCATGCAAGGACTGCACAAAACACTACATCGGACAAACAGGAAGACAGCTAACGATCCGTATACACGAACACCAACTAGCCACGAAACGACACGACCAGCTATCCTTAGTAGCCACACACGCAGAAGACAAGCAACATGAATTCGACTGGGACAACACTACCATTATAGGACAAGACAAAAAGAGAACAGCCAGGGAATTCCTAGAGGCATGGCACTCATCCACAGACTCTATCAACAAACACATCGACCTGGACCCAATATACCGGCCACTGCAGCGGACAGCTGGAACTGACAACCGGAAGCGGCAGAGACAGGCCACTATAAATGCCGGAGGAAACAGCACAGAAGTGTTTCACAGGAGGCTCCCAAGCACCTGAGGATGTCACCTAGACAGGGGACGAAACGTTTGTAAGACAAATTCCCAGCTCGACGACCAGAACCACAACAACTAGCACCCGAGCTACAAATCTTCTCCCAAACTCATTTAACAGGAAAAAATGCAGGTGAAATAAAGTTATTCCACACTCAATAATTTATATTTACATTCAATGAGTTGGACCAAGATAACAGTAATCCTAAAGGTGGAAGATTCATTGAAAATATTTGATTTGCAAGTAATGATAGACACAGTGAAAAGTTTTATCTTGTGAGCAATACAGGCAGCTCACAGAGTTAAGTAACATAGATAAGTAAACAATAGGGAAACAGCAGCAGGAACAACAACACAGGTACAGGCAAATATTGAGAGTCTGTGAGACCGTTCAGTATTCTAACAACAGTAGGGTAGAAACTGTTTCAAAACCGGTTGGTGCGTGTGTTCAGGCTTCTGTACCTTCTCCCCGATGGTAGAGGTTGGAGAAAAACATTGCCAGGGTGGGATGGATCTTTGAGAATGCTGGAGACCTTTCCTTGACAGTGGGCCTGGGAGATGGATTCTATAGATGGGAGGTTGACCTTTGTGATTGTCTGGGCCGAGTTCACCACTCTCTGTAACCATCTCCGATCTTGAATGGTACAGTTGCCAAACCAGGTAGTGATACATCCAGACAGAATGCTGTCGATGGTGCACCTATAAACGTTGGCAAGGGTATTCTCTGTCAGTAATATCCGATGTTCTGGAGGGATCAGTGTTGAAGGGTTGGTTTGTTGATGAGAGTGTGATGAGAGCTGGCTTCCAAAAGCAACCTCTCCAACCGCACTCTCAGGAATCTCGTCCCCATCCAGAAACAGCAGCCACTTGATGACCACCTTCAACATTCAATCCTGCAGATCCTTGAAAATCTTGTGCAAGATCATGTTGGATACCACTGACCATCAACTGAATGCAGAGATGGGGATTTTTCCAAAATAGATTAGAAATAAAGGATAAGCCACAGAGACACCCCAGATGGGACTTGAACCCACAATCTCTGGCATTGGAGGCCAGTGCCTTATCCATTAGGCCACTGGGGCCCCACATGCAGGTTGCCAATGGCAGCCTTTAAATACTGCACCCTGACCTCTCATAGTGTGTGTTTCTGAGTGTGAGATGCTTACTGATTGTTTTTTACCCCTTCCATCTCATGCTAAATTGTTGGCTGCTTGATAAATTGATCCCGCCTCCCATTTCTGCCCAAATGGACAGATGAAAAATCAACCAAACTCCAACTTTCTGGATTAGTGGTGCTGGAAGAGCACAGCAGTTCAGACAGCATCCAAGTAGCTTCGAAATCGACGTTTCGGGAAAAAGGGCTTTTGCCCAAAATGTCGATTTCGAAGCTACTTGGATGCTGCCTGAACTGCTGTGCTCTTCCAGCACCACTAATCCAGAATCTGGTTTCCAGCATCTGCAGTCATTGTTTTTACCACCTTCAAACTCCAACTTTGCACATCTCAAGTCTGAGGAAAATGGAGCAGACAGGAAAATAGCCAAGGGCTCAATGTTATTTTGTGCAGCACTTTCAAGATATTTGCAGTTACTGGGGAAGGAGGAAGTGGAGATGTTGCAAAAAGCTGCATTGAGGACAAATCAACACAATCTTAGCGGGCATTCAGCCCATTGTGGCTGTGCTGTCTCTTTCAGACAATTCACCCCAAGATCTCCCAAATCTCGGAATTGCCTTGTGCAAGGTTCTATTAAACAGCATTTGCCATAATCTCAACACAGGCACAATGATTTTTAACAGAGTAGTTTAAAAATCCAGTCAATTTGGATTGAGATGAAGTTGACATGGGATGAAAATCAGCCACTGCAAAGAGCAGGCTTAAAAATGAAATCCCAGATTTCAGAGGCCAGTGCCATAGCCATTAGGCCACGAGGGCACTATATTGGCAGACTACTGAAAACAGTTGACCTCAAATGAGTGTGACAGCCAAGCACACTCCCAGATCAGTGACAACACACTGAGGGATGCACTAAAGTTTCGGGCAGCTGCTGCCAAGGTGTAACAGGGAAACAACACAGTCTCAGGTCTTTCTGACAAATGATCACATCGTCCTTTCAGTTCTCAGACCCTCTTGGTGCCTGACACTGAACAGAGATCGTTCACTGCCCAAGTACAAAATGCCTTTCTTTCCACAACGATACAGAAGGTTTGAGAAATGTCAATATTCCAATGGTTTGTTGGTTCTTTTCTCTCTGCATAGACTGTACACAATTGATTTAGAACCTTTGTATGCATTTCCAAATAATGTTACAAACTGTTTCAATACTTTGTTCACAAAATCAAGTTGAAACGCAAATCAAATTTAGTCTCCCTTTGTCCCCATCACCAACAAGAATACTTGAGTAAAGTTGTGAGGAATTCATCAGATCAATGAGACTCCAGGAATTCTTCCAAGATGTCAGCAATGATCCCAATGAGCCAACCAACGAACGGGAACAGTCATCAGAGAGATCCATCGTGGAGCGACCAAAGAAGGAGTCAATTTGTATCCCTGCGGAGAGCCGCTGTCCTGGCCTTGAGATGTATGCTCAACCGTCAGGAGATGGGTGAATGTCAGATTTAAAAATCTCACAACACCAGGTTAGAGTCGAACATGTGGAAGCTCTAGGTTTCGGAGCACTGCTTCTTCATCAGGTGGTTGTGGAGAATAAGATTGCAAAACGCAGAATTTATAGCAAATGTTTACAGTGTGATGCAACTGAAATTGTATCTTGAGAAATTGTATCTGGATTGTTTGTGAAGTCTCTCATCTTTTAGAATGGCCAGGTTGGTTTTCGTTCTTTCATATGTAAATTGCAAATCTTTTATTAAAAGTTACATTCTCAAGTGAACTTTAACAATTGGTGTCGTGTCGGCCCAGATGATGCATTGAAGGTGTGAGCTCCCCTGTGTGAGGCTGTCTGTGCCACAATGGTCAGACTGATTCTAATCTAAAAAACAGATTTACAGCATCTCACATGATTCATACAGTTTTTGAGCAAAGTAAAATATAATTCTGTCAGTACAAGTTAATCACACAAACTTATATGTGTGTGTGTGTATATGTGTGTGAGTATATTTATGTGTGTATGTGTGTGTGTGTATATGTGTGTGTGTGTGTGTGTATATGTGTGTGTGTATGTGTGTGTGTATGTGTGTGTGTGGGTGTGTATGTGCGTGTGTATATGTGTGTATTTGTGTGTATATGTGTGTGTATGTGTGTGTATGTGTGTGTATGTGTGTGTGTATGTGTTTGCGCATATGTGTGTATATGTGTGTGTGTATATATTTTTGTGTGTGTGTGGGTGTGTGGGTGTGGGTGTGTATGTGTTTGTGTGTATATGTGTGTATATATGTGCGTGTGTATGTGTATGTATGTGTGTGTGCATATGTATGTGTGTGTATGTGCGTGTGTGTGTATGTGTATTTTTGTGTGTGTGTATGTGTGTGTATATGTGTGTGCATGTATGCATGTGTTTGTGTGTATGTGTGTATTGTGTGTGTATATGTGTGTGTTTGGGTGTGTGTGTGTGGGAGTGTATGTGTGTGTGTATGTGTATGTGTGGTGTATGTGTATGTGTGTATGTATGTGTGTATGTGTGTGCATATGTGTGTGTGTACATGTGTGTATTGGTGTGTGTATGTGTGTGTGCATGTGTGTGTATGTGTGTGTGCATATGTATATGTCTGCGTGTATATATGTGTGCGTGTGTGCGTATGTTTGTGTGTCTTTATGTGCATGTGTATGTGCATAGAACATAGAACATAGAACATAGAACATAGAACATAGAACAATACAGCACAGAACAGGCCCTTCGGCCCACGATGTTGTGCCGAACATTTGTCCTAGCTTAAACACCAATCCATGTACCTATCCAATCGCTGCTTAAAGGTCACCAATGATTCTGACTCTGCCACTCCCACAGGCAGCGCATTCCATGCCCCCACCACTCTCTGGGTAAAGAACCTACCCCTGACATTCCCCCCTATACCTTCCACCCTTCACCTTAAATTTATGTCCCCTTGTGCGTGTGTGTGTATGTGTATGTGTGTGTGTGTGTGTGTATGTATGTGTTTGCGTGTGTGTGTATGTGGGTGTGCATGTGTGTGTGTGTATGTGGGTGTGTAGTTGAATGGGGTCACCTGTAATGTCCCAGTTGAGGCCATCTCCATTGTTACCAAACTTGGTGATCAGCCTCTGCTCGGCCACTTTTCATTGTTGCCTGTCCCGAAGTCCCCCTTGGAGGAAGGGCCGAGGTCGAATGTCCCGAATTGCTGAAGTGTTCTCTGACTGGGAGGGAACACTCCTGTCTGTTGACACTCAGAACAGCCCCACCCCCCCCACCCCATACACGCACGCGCACACACACGCACACAAACACGCGCGCACACATGCACACACACACGTGTACACGCACACACACACATACAGACACACACGCGCACACACATGTACACACACGTATACACACATACACACACACGCACACACACACACACACGTATACACACATACACACACGCGCGCACACACACACACACATACACGCACACACACACACACTCACATGAGCGCACACACACGCGCACAGACACACAAGCACATATAAGTTTGTGGGGTGAATTTGTATTTGCAGAACTACATTTTACTTTGCTCAAAAACTGCATGAACTACAGAGCTAAGGAGAGAATTGTGGCAGTTCCCAGAATCAGGTGACTCAGTGGTTATCCCTACTGCCTCACAATACCAGAGTCCCAGGTTCAATTCCAGCCTGAGATAACTGCTTGTGTGGAGTTTGCACATTGCTCTGGTTTCCTCCCACAGTACAAAGGTGAATTGGCCATGTTAAATTGCCCATAGTGTTACCTGTTTCCACACTGTCGGTAGTCTAATCCAGGGGAAGGATCTGAAGGCCCGAATTTACGAGAGCTCTAAGCTCATGCCTTTCCAGGACTTCTCAGCGGTGGGAAACCAGAAAAGAAAACCTTACGATGATGAGCCTAAGACATAGGAATGGAAGTAAGGCCATTCAGCCCATCGGGTCCACCCCGCCATTCAATGGTGAATGATGGGCATTTCAACGCCACTTGGTGGCACTCTCATCGTCACCCTTAATTCCTTGCGTGATCCAGAATTTATCAATCTCTGCCCTGAAGACAATTAACATCCTGGCCTCTGCTGTGCTCCACGGCAATGAATTCCACAGGCCCACCACTCTCTGCCTGAAGAAATGTCTCCTCATTTCCGTTCTAAATTGACCCCCCTCTAATTCTCAGGCTGTGCCCATGGGTCCTGATGGAAACACATTCCCAGCATCCACCCTTTCTAAGCCATGCATTATCTAGTAAATTTGTATTCGATCTCCCCTCAACCTTCTAAACTCTAATCAATACAATCCCAGGATCCTCAGCTGTTCATTGTATGTTAAGCCTCCAATTCCAGGGACCATCTGTGTGAATCTCCGCTGGACATGCTCCAGTGCCAGTATGTCCTTCCTGAGGTGTGGAGCCCAAAATTGGATACAGTATTTCAAATGGGGCCTAACCAGAGCTTTATAAAGTCTCAGAAGGACATCGCTGCTTTTACATTCCAACCCTCTTGAGATAAATGGCAACATTACATTTGTTTTCTTAACCACAGACTCAACCTGCAAGTCAACCTTTAGAGATTCCTGGACTATCATTCCCAGATTCCTTTGTACTTTGGCTTTATGAATTTTCTCACTGTTTAAAAAATAGTCCATGCCTGTATTCCTTTTTCCAAAGTGCAAGTCCGAGCATTTGCTCAGGTTGAATTTCATAAGCCATTTCCTGGACCAGTCTCCTAAACTGTCTAAATCTTTCTGCAGCCTCCCCACCTCCTCAGAACAACCTGCTTGTCTGCCTAACTTTGCATCATCGGTGAACTTCACCAGAATGTCCCCCAGTCCCTTCATCCAGATCATTAATATATAAAGTGAACAGCTGCGGCCCCAACACTGAACCCTATGGGACACCACTTGTCACCAGCTACCATTCCAAGAAAGAACCTTTTATCCCAACTCTCTGCCTTCTGTCAGACAGCCAATTCCCAATCCATGCCAATAGCTCACCTCGAACACCATGGACGCTCACCTTACTCAGCAGTCTCCCGTGAGGCACCTTATCAAAGGCCTTTTGGAAATCTAGGTAGATAACATCCACTGGGTTTCCCTGGTCTAACCTACTTGTTACCTCTTCAAAGAATTCTAACAGGTTTGTCAGGCATGACCTTCTCTTACTAAATCCATGCTGACTTGTTCTAATCCAACCCTGCACTTCCAAGAATTTAGAAATCTCATCCTTAATGATGGATCCTAGAATTTAACCTATAACCGAGGTTAGGCTAACCGGCCTATAATTTTCCATCTTTTATCTTGATCTTTTCTTGAACAAGGGGTTTACAACAGTAATTTTCCAATTATCTGGGAATTTCCCTGACTCCAGTGATTTTTGAAAGATTGAAAATAGCCTCGACTATTTCTTCAGCCACCTCCCTCAGAACTCTCGGATGTAGACCATCGAGGCCGGGAGATTTATCAATTTTTAGACCTTTTAGCTTTTCGAGCACTTCCTCTTTTGTAATGGCTACCATATTCAAATCTGCCCCCTGACTCCCCTTAATTGTTAGGATAATGCTCATGTCTTCCACTGTGAAGATTGACACAAAGTATTTACCAAGTTCTTCAGCCATTTCCTTATCTCCCTTCACGAACCGTCCTGCATCAATTTGGAATGGCCCAATTCCTCCTTTTGCCTCCCGTTTGTTTCTTATTTATTGAAAGAAACTTTAACAATCATTTCTAATATTACTGGCTAGCTTCCCTTCATATTTGATCCTCTCCTTCCTATTTCTATGTCTTTGTTATCCTCTGTTTGTTTTTGTCGTCTCCCCAATCTTCTGATTTCCCAGTGCTCTTGGCCACTTTGTAGGCTCTCTCTTTCCCTATGATACATTTCCTGACTTCCTTTGTCAGCCCTGGCTGTTTAATTCCCACCCCCTGACGGATAATGTTTCTGCCAAGACAAGACTGAGGGAGTTTGGGATCCAGTACTCTCTGAGGTATCCGGCGCTGCTCCGATAACCTTACATGGATCCGTACATCTCTTTGATACATCGGAGAAGGCAAGAGACTTTGTGGACAAATTAACCGAATCTGAACAATTTAGTATCTACAAATAGTGTTGTTTGGTTATGTCTTTGTTGTTTTTTAAAAAAACCGAGGAAGTCAAGTTGGAGCGTTCTTTTCCTTGTTTTCCCGATTGGTAATAATCCGGTTTAAACTGTGTTTGGTGGCGGTTGAGATGTGTACTTTCAATTTCTAAGTGTAGTTATACCAGAGGATGGGTGGGGTATTTACCCCAACGATCTTAAATGTTTTTTCTCTTTGTTGTGGTTCTGTTCGCCGAGCTGGGAATTTGTCTTGCAAACGTTTCGTCCCCTGTCTAGGTGACATCCTCAGTGCTTGGGAGCCTCCCGTGAAGCGCTTCTGTGCTGTTTTCTCTGATATTTATAGTGGCCTGTCTCTGCCACTTCCGGTTGTCAGTTCGAGCTGTCCACTGTAGTGGCCGGTATATTGGGTCTGGTCGATGTGTTTGTTGATAGAGTCTGTGGATGAGTGCCATGCCTCTCAGAATTCCCTGGCTCTTCTCTGTTTGGCTTGCCCTATAATGGTAGTGTTGTCCCATTCGAATTCATGTTGCTTGTCATCTGTGTGTGTGGCTACTAAGGATAGCTGGTCGTGTTGTTTCGTGGCTTTCTGTGTGTGTGGCTTTCCTGTAAACCTTTGTGGTGAATTCTCCGCTCGGTGTTCTCTGTACCATCAAGTCTAGGAATGGGAGTTGGTTATCCTTTTCTTCCTCTCGAGTGAATCGGATTCCTGTGAGTGTGGCGTTGATGATCTGGTGTGTGTTCTCTATTTCTGTGTTTTTAATTATTATGAAGGTGTCATCCATGTATCTGACCCAGAGTTTGGGTTGAAGTTGTGGTAAGACTGTTTGTTCTAACCTTTGCATTACTGCTTCTGTTATGAGCCCAGAGATCGGGGAGCCCATGGCTGTTCCGTTAATTTGTTTGTATATTTGGTTTTTGAATGTGAAGTGTGTTGTGAATTCACCACAAAGGTTTACAGGAAAGACACACACACAGACCAAGTCCTAAACTATGAAAGCAACCACCCCAACACACACAAACGAAGTTGTATCAAGACACTATACAAAAGGGCCACAACAAACTGCAGCACTCCAGAACTGCAAAAAGAGGAAGAGGAACACCGAGACAAAGTATTCGCCAAAAATGGATACCCTCGCAATTTCATCAACAGATGCCTAAGGGAGAGACAACGGAACGAGGACGTGCCGCAACCCAAAGGATTAGCCACACTACCATACATCAGGAGCATTTCCGAACTGACAGCCAGACTACTGCGACCACTAGGACTCATAACAGCACACAAACCAACAGCCACTCTCAGACAACGACTCACCAGAACAAAGGACCCAATACCCAACATGAGCAAAACCAATGTAGTGTATAAAATCCCATGCAAGGACTGCAGAAAACACTACATCGGACAAACAGGAAGACAGTTAACGATCCGTATCCACAAACACCAACGAGCCACGAAACGACACGACCAGCTATCCTTAGTAGCCACACACGCAGAAGACAAGCAACATGAATTCGACTGGGACAACACTACCATTATAGGACAAGACAAAAAGAGAACAGCCAGGGAATTCCTAGAGGCATGGCACTCATCCACAGACTCTATCAACAAACACATCGACCTGGACCCAATATACCGGCCACTGCAGCGGACAGCTGGAACTGACAACCGGAAGCGGCAGAGACAGGCCACTATAAATGCCGGAGGAAACATCACAGAAGTGTTTCACAGGAGGCTCCCAAGCACCTGAGGATGTCACCTAGACAGGGGACGAAACGTTTGTAAGACAAATTCCCAGCTCGACGAACAGAACCACAACAACGAGCACCCGAGCTACAAATCTTCTACCAAACTTTGAGTTTTTTCTCTGTATTCATATTGCTATTCTATGGTATATTTACTTTCTATTCTGCTTATGTTTGTGGTACGGCTCTAGCTAGAAGGAGGGAAACTGTTTGGGATGGCTAGATGCCCACTTATGGGCAGTTTGGGATGGGTAGTTGCCCACTTTGGGCAGGAGGTGAGTTCCCCTATTCAGCGCCATTGGCACTTTATATGGTGGTTTGTATTGCTTTTAATCTTTGATAGTTTTGTAGGTTTGTTAAATGTAGTGGTTTCAGTTTATGTAGTTTTTATATTTGATGGATCATATGACCCTAAGGCTCAGTGATTTGTGGTTCGAGTTCCTCCTCTCTGGAATTTAAATGTTCCTGCAGAAGGTTATGGCTAATGACTTGATTAAATGGTGAACCTGGAATATCAAGGGAATTCGAGGAGAAAGTGAGGACTGCAGATGCTGGTGATCAGAGCTGAAAATATGTTGCTGGAAAAGCACAGCAAGTCAGGCAGCATCCAAGGAACAGGAGAATCGACGTTTCGGGCATCAGCCCTTCTTCAGGAATCAAGGGAAGTCACTCACCAATTAAGAGGAAGAAGGTACTTTTGAGTCTTAGAAAGGAGAAAGTGGATATTCCTTTGTTACAGGAGACACACTTGGATGACAGGGAGCATTTGAAACTACAGCAGAATGGCCTTGATTGGGTTTACTTCACATCATTTAATACCAGAAGTAGGGGAGTGGCTGTATTGGTGAGGAGGAATCTCAAGGTTAAGTTACGAGAGTGCGTTAAAGACACACACACAGGAGGTTTGTAATTCTTATAGCCTTGATAGATGGGAAAAATATGGTGTTTAAATGTTTATTGCCCTCCAGTGCATCCCCTCAAGTTTTTGTTTTCTAAATTGATCAGTCTTGTGTCCTGGCATATCATTATAGGGGGAGATTTTAACTGTCTCATGGATCCCACAGTACAGAGGTTGCCCAAAGGCCCCCCCCCACACCCGATCCCCTCTGTATAAACTAAACAATTAGTGGATCTGTGTGTGGAGTGAGGGTTGGTGGACATCTGGAGGTGTCTCCACCCTACAGGCAGGGATTTTACGGTTTTCTTTCCCAATCCACACAGATGTCACACCAGGATTGATTTTTTTCCAATCCCCGTGACAACCCTGGACTTGGTGGCACCTTGTACGATCGGTAATATTACCATCTCTGATCACACTCCAGTGTACCTGTTGGTTAAGATTAAGGACGTTACAGTGGGTCCAAGGCACTGGCAAATAGATCCCTTTATCCTCAAGGATAATACGTTTGTGGAGCATTTCTCTTGGGAATTTTGGGCGTTCCTAGACATTAACTCACGCTTGGTTAGTAGCCAATCCTTCCTTTCGGAAATTGCCAAAGCCTATGCCAGTGGGACAGTTATTTCCTACTCTGCCAGTAGGAGGCGGAAGAAGGGTGAGCAGCAACGTCTCCTCGAAGCATAGTTGAAGGCAGCTGAGAAGGCCTACTTTGACAGGCCCTTGTTGGTCAAGTTACAGAGGATTACGGCGCTGCGGTCTGCATTGAATTCCGTGCTCATGCAGACAGCAAAGAATGAGCTTACTTTTGCAAAGCAAAGGTTATATGATCATGGTGACAGGTCTGGTAAATACTGAGCATATCTCACTAGGAAAAGGAGAGCCCCTCAAGCCATTACGGTGATTAGGGAAGGGTCTGGGAACCGAACGTGTGACTCCAAAAAGATTAATGTGTCATTCCAGAGATTTTACTCTAAGTTATATCAATCTAAGGTTTGTGAGGAGGGACGGGCCAAAATGGAGGCTTTATTCAAGGATCTGGAGCTCCCGGGTGTGACCCCTGAACAAGGGTCTTTTCTCAATGTCCCCTTATCAGAGCAAGAGGTGCAGGAGTCTGTGAAGCAGCTTCAGAGTGGAAAGGCACCCGGTCCTGATGGACTTCCCAGCGAATTCTAGAAGGAATTTATAAACATATTGTCAGGCCCGATGTTCAACATGTTTAATGACCCATACAGCCATGATTGTCTCCCGCCATCACTGACAGTGGCCAATATTTCGCTTGTTCTTAAAAAAAGGAAGGTCCCGGGGGACTGTGCTTTGTACAGGCCAATTTCACTCTTAAATGTGGACTTTAAAATCCTCTCTAATACTCTTGTGTTAAGGCTGGAGACTGTGTTACCTTCTATTGTTAAAGAGGACCAGACGGGCTTCATAAAGGGCCGCAGATCCTCCAATAATGTTAGGAGGCTGCTTAATGTAATTCAAGTGTGTCAACAACAGTCAATATAGGGATTGGTGATTTCTCTAGATACAGAGAAGGCGCTTGACCGAGTTGAGAGGCCGTACCTTTTCTATACTCTGGAGCGGTTTGTTTTGGGCGAAGTTTTTATAAGATGGGTAAAGGTTCTCCACAATGACCCTCTTACTACAATCATCACCGACAGGGTGTGATCAAGCAATTTTCACATTTTTGGGGTCAGCCGACAGGTCTGTTCCCTTTCCCCACTGCTTTTTACAGTGGGGATTGAATCATTGGTGGAGGGCATTCATAGGGATCCCAATATATCAGCTCCAGACGTGGGGTCAAATTTACATCAGAGTTTATTGTATGTGGACGATGTCCTAATTCTTTCATCAAATCCAGCAGTTTCAGTCCCTCGCCTGTTAGCATTCATCTGTGTGTTTGTCACCTTTTTGGGGGACAAGATTAATCTTGCAAAATCAGAGGCTGTGCCTATGGTTGGTCTTATGAAAGTGTTAAATCTTGAGGGTGAATATCGATTCCCATTTAAATGGTCACAGGGGGGTTTTGTGTATTTGAGCATGTTCATTACTCCAGTTCTGAATCGGCTGTTCAAAGCCAATTTTGTTCAATTATTTGACAAAATCAAACAAACCTTCAAAGATGGAGGCGCTTCTGGTCTCGTGGTTGGGTCGGATAGCGCTTATTAAGATGAATATTCTCCCTCGTTTACTATCCCCTATATGGATGCTCCCCCTGATTTTGGATAAGCAAACATTCAGGAGACTGAACGGCTGGTTCAGCCCCTTTATTTGACATCGTCAGTGGCCCCTCATTAAATGAGCTAAACTGCGATTTTCTCACAGACTGGGGGGAGTGGATCTCCCAGACATTAAAAGCTACCAACGAAGCTCACTTTTATCCTACATGAGTGATTGGGCTTGTGGGGACCCTCTTTCAATATGGTTCGATATTGAAACCTCCCAGGCTAAGGTGACCCCTTACTCACTTGCTGTGTTTGGACAAAATGAGGACAGTTAGGGAATATTTCCATAACCCAATAGTTATCGATACTGTTAAAGCATGGAGGGCAATTCGGCAGAGGGAAGGCAATCTTGGCAAGACATCTTCTCTTACACCGGGTATGCCGGGTTTTCAACCGGGGATGATAGATTCAGGATCCAAACATTGGACATCTCGGGGTGTGTCTTGCGTGGGCGTTTTGTTTGAGGGAGACACAATGATGTCCTTCGAACAGTTAGCATGGAAACACGAGCTACCGAACAGGGACCTCTTTCGTTTTTCTCAAGTTAGGGATCTTATTAAAAAAAAGACAACACATTTGACTGATCCCGACACCTCCGACATAGAGAGGAGGGTGCTCATTGCTAAGAGTACACTTTCTGTCAGCACTTTATGTCATCAATTGGAGGGGGGGTACCCCCTCAGATGAATTCGATCGACTCTGTTGGGTTTGGGAGAGAGAGCTAGGTGTTGAAGTCTCCTCAGAGGCAAGGTATCAGTTTGCAATTGGACCCATGCTTTACAGTTGAAGATTCTCCACAGGTCCCACTTGGCCCCAGACTGTTTGTCAAAATTTAAACCACTGGTATCTTCAACATGTTTCAAGTGCAAGGTCGGTACAGGCACTCTTCTCCATTGTCTCTGGTCCTGTGGGAAGCTTCAAACATACTGGAGAGCTGTGGTGGGTGCAATGGAGCGGATTTTGGGTGTAAGGGTGGAGAAGGACCCGATCTCTCTTCTTCTGGGCCTGCCCAGTGTGCTCCCTGCAGATGAGCAGACGAAAAACATCTCAATATCCTCATATTTTGTGCAAGAAAGAATATCTTGTTAGGTTGGTTATATGAAAACCCCCCTGGGCCTGTTGTGTTGGTGGAAGATTGTTATGGAGCACATCCCCTTGGATTTTCTCACCAGTATGGTACACAACAAAACTGAGGCGGGTTGGAATTTTTTTTACATTTTTCTTGTGTTTTTTTGAATTGTTTTGATTTGTATTGTTTTGTATTTGTTGTAATATTAAAAGATACATTTTTTCAATAAAAATATATTTTAAAAATTGTGATAGTCATTTAAAAAGGCTCTGTAACACGATTGAAAATCTTCAAGAAAGCTTACACTTACAGAGTCATAGACTTGTCCAGACCCTTCAGTCCAACTCGACCATGCCAACCAGATCGCCTCAATTAATCTAGTCCCAGAAGGCAGCATTTGGCCCATATCCCTCATTTTTTCTTGTCTTTCTGGGACCATTCCTTCAATGATGGCTGTGCAAACATTGAGCTTGCTAGACTTCCATACTGTCCTGTTGGCATTGAACAGAAAAAAGTGCAGGTGAAATAAATTCATTCCACACTCAATAATTTATATTTTAAATTGTATGAGTCGGACCAAGGTAATAGTGACCCTAAAGGTGGAAGATGCATGAAAATATTTGCTTTGCAAGTAATGATGAAGCAGTTATGAAGGGGCTCTGACATCACCACGGTCTGCAAATCATAATCGGCTTAACCAGACTCAAGAACTAAAGAGAAACCAAGAACATCTCACCAATATTACCATGAAGTTTGGTCACAGTGAAGGATCAATAGCGAGACCGCAAAAACACATTTCATATCTCTCTGTGCTGTAATTTTCTGCTGTCTTTCTCCATTGAAATAATATCCAGCTGCTTTATTCTTCCTGCCAAAGTGTATAACCTCACATATTCCCACATTGTCTTTAATTTGCTTAATTTTTGCTCCTCCCTTAACCCACCCATCTCCCTCTGTAAACTCTGTGAGTCAGCCTCAGCAGTTGCCTTCCCACAAATGTTTGTCCAATCTGTGGATGTGGCACTCCAAGTTCTCCAACGATGGCCTAACTACCTCACATCTCCATTGTAGCCTACTTGCAATTGTATTCAATACCTTGACTAAGAAAGGTAAGGACCCAAATGAATAGCCACAGCCCCATCAGTTCCAACCTTGAACACCCAGATTTCAATCATTTCCATTGACATATTGGACCTTATCATAAATACCAAACATGCAGGTAATCTGGGGTTCAGCTGGTAATGTTGACAGAATATAGCTTAGACTGACACCAACACAACCAAAACAGAAGCTGCTTTGTCCAGAAATTGGCAGCTCTATCTGTTGGAGCCCCAGTGATCTCATGGATAAGGCACTAACTTCCTAATCCAGAGATTGTGGGCTCAAATATTATTTGGGATATGATTTTGTTGAAACCTTCACTGTGCAGCTGATCTCAATCCTGTGTGGTCACGTGTCCATGGCAACAAAATTAGGCATTCTCAATTGATCCTCAGCTGGAGAAATTTGACCTGATAGAAAATTGGCCAAACTAAATTAAACAGCAGCTATCGGCTCCAGAGAACAGTGCAACTAAGATCAAAGAGTTACAAAGATTCAAGAAGAACCAGTTCCAACCAGACTGAGTGTTGTATATTGGAGAAGTGTCAGCCTGAGACAATCCACGAGAGCTCCTGGCATGACAACAGTGAAGGGTATTGATGTGACCCCATTGGATGATGTGAACCCAGCTCATGACCGTATTGGCCAAAGCCACAGAAGATTCTGGAAGATCAGGGACAGGAGAGGGGGAAAACACACCTGAACGCCAAACCCTAAGCAAAGCCTTGACTGGGTCCTGCAGTGGAGCTCTGACCATCTGCTCCAAACCTGTTCATAAAAGTCCTCGCGTGAGTCGTGCAGGCCATTCAGCCCATCACATCCACACTGACCCTCTGAAGAGCATCCCATTCAGGCCCAACCCCTATCCTCTCACCCTGCATTCCCCAAAGCCAATTCACTGAACCTGCACATCTTTGGACTGTGGGAGGAAACCAAAGCACCCGGAGTCCCCCATGGAGAGAATGTGCAAACTCTACACAAACAGACACCCAAGGGAGGAATCAAAGCCAGGCCCCTGACACTGTGAGGCAGCAGTGCTACCCACTGAGCCACCATGCCATCCCCAGGAGAATCTCAGCAGGTTTTCAGCCATTGTGACTGTGTTTTCTCTTTCATATAATTCACCTCAATCCTGCAAATCTTGTGCAAGAAGATGTTGGGCACCACTTCTCATCAACTGAATGCAGATTTTCCCAAAGTAGATTAGAAATCAAGTTGACAAAGGGCAAGTGACTGACACCCCAGATGGGACTCGAACCCACAATCCCTGGCTTAGAAGGCCAGTGCCATATCCATGGGGTCACTGGGGTCACACAGAAGGCAGAATATCACAGCCTTTATGTACTGCACCCGACCTCTCATACTGTGTGTTTCTGAGTGTTATACTCTCACTGATTGTTTTTGACCCCTACCATCTCATGCTGAATTGTTGGCTGCTTGATTAATCAATCTCACTTCCCATTTGTCCCCAAACCGTCAGATGAGAAATTAACCAAACTCCAATGTTGCAAAACTCAAGTCTGTGGAATATGGAGCAGACAAGAAAACAGCAAAGGGCTCAATGTTATTTTGTGCAGCACCTTGAAGATATTTGCAGTTAGTGGGGAAGATGTAAGTGGAGATGTTGCAAACAGCTGCATTGAGGACAAATCAACAGAATCATAGCAGGAATTCAGCCCATTGTGGCTGTGCTGTCTCTTTCAGACAATTCACCCCAAGATCTCCCAATTCCTAGAATTATCTTGTGTAAGTTTCGAATAATCATTGTTAAAAATCAGACAACACCAGGTTGTCGTCCAACAGGTTTATTTCAAAGTACTAGCTTTCGGAGCGCTGCTGCTTCGTCAGGTGGTTGTGGAGTATAAGATTGTAAGACACAGAATTTATGGCAAAAGTTTACAGTGTGATGTCACTGAAATTATATATTGAAAAAAATCTGGATTGTGTGTGAAGTCTCTCATCTTTTCGAATGACCAGGTTGGTTTCAGTTCTTTCATGTGTAAATCACAAAACGTTTTTCATTGCCAAGTGAAATGGCAAGCTGTCCAATAAAAGTTAAATGCTGTGAATGCTGGAAATCTGAAACAGAGAAAATGCTGGAGAAATCATGACTCAAAAACATGATTGAATTTTCTGAAAAAGTCACAAAGAGGATTGATGAGGGCAGAGAGGTGGATGTGATCTTTATGGACTTCAGTAAGGTGTTCGACAAGGTTCCCCATGGGAGACTGATCAGCAAGGTTAGATCTCATGGAATACAGGGAGAACTAGCTATTTGGATACAGAACTGGCTCAAAGGTAGGAGACAGAGGATGGTGGTGGAGGGTTGTTTTTCAGACTGGAGCCCTGTGACCAATGGAGTGCCACAAGAATCAGTGCTGGGTCCACTACTTTCCGTCATTTATATATATGTTAGTATCATTATGAGGTATCATTAGTAAGTTTGCAGATGACACCAAAATTGGAGGTGTAGTGGACAGCAAAGAAGGTTACCTCAGATTACAACGGGATCTTGATTAGAAGGGCCGATGAGCTGAGGAGTGATGGGTGGAGTTTAATTTAGATCAATGTGAGGGGCTGCATTTTGGGAAAGCAAATCTTAGCTGGGCTTATAGACTTAATGGGAATGTCCCAGGGAGTGTTGGTGAACAAAGAAACCTCAGAGTGTAGGTTCATAGCTCCTTGAAAGTAGAGTCGAAGATCGATAGGATAGTGAAGAAGGCGTTTGGTATGCTTTCCTCTATTCTAAATCAGTTGTGTACAGTCTATGCAGAGAGATAAGAACCAACAAAACATTGGAATGTTGACATTTCTCAAAGCTTGTGTATCGTTGTGAACAAAAAGGCATTTTGTACTTGGGCAGGAACTGATCACTGTTCATTGTCAGGCACCAAGAGGGTTTGAGAATTGAAAGAATGATGTGATAATTTGTCAGAAAGACCTGAGACTGCGTTGTTTCCCTGTTACACCTTGGCAGCAGCTGACCGAAACTTTAGTGTATCCCTCAACATGTCATCTGAGATGTTGGTACATGCTGGGCTGTAACGCTCGCTTGATGCCAAGACTTTACACTTGCAAATGGCTATGTGTGACCTTGTAGCATATTGGTTAAACCACTGTCCTCCAAAGTGTGGGATTGTGGGTTTAATTTCCCTCTGGGCTGCTTACGTTTTAAGCTTGGTCTTTGTAGCTGACTTTTGTCCCATGATTCCTGAAGAAGGGCTGATGCCTGAAACGTCGATTCTCCTGTTCCTTGGATGCTGCCTGACCTGCTGCGCTTTTCCAGCAACACATTTTCAGCTCTGATCTCCAGCATCTGCAGTCCTCACTTTCTCCTCGACTTTTGTCCCATGCCAACTTTATCACGATCCAAATTGACTGCATTTTTCAACTACTCTGTTCAAAATCACTGTGCCTGTGTTGAGATTATAGCGAATGCTGTGTAATAGAAACATGCACAAGGCAATTCCAGGATTTGGGAGATCTTGGGGAGAATTGTCTGACAGAGACAGCGCAGCCACAATGGGCTGAATGCCCGCTAAGATTCTGTTGCTTTAGAACATATGACATTGATCAAAGAACAGTACAGCACCAAACAGGCCCTTCAGCCCACGATGTTGTGCCGACCATTGATCCTCATGTATGCACCCGCAAATGTCTGTGACCATATGCATGTCCAGCAGTTTCTTAAATGTCCCCAATGACCTTGCTTCCACAACTGCTGCTGGCAACGCATTCCATGCTCTCAAAACTTTCTGTGTAAAGAACCCGGCTCTGACATCCCCTCTATACTTTCCTCCAACCAGCTTAAAATTATGACCCCTGGTGTTAGCCATTTCTGCCCTGGGAAATAGTCTCTGGCTATCGACTCTATCCATGCCTCTCATATCTTGTATACCTCAATTAGGTCCCCTCTCCTCCTCCTTTTCTCCAATGAGAAATGTCCGAGCTCAGTCAACCTCTCTTCATAAGATAAGCCCTCCAGTCCAGGCAGCATCCTGGTAAACCCCCTCTGAACCCTCTCCAAATCATCCACATCTTTCCTATAATCGGGCAACCAGAACTGGACGCAGTATTCCCAGTGTGGTCTAACCAAAGAAAGCATTTGTTCTCAATGCAACATTTTGCAACATCTCCACCTACTTCCTCCCCACTAACTGTAAATATCTTGAAAGCGTTGCACAAAATAACATTGAACCCTTTGCTATTTTCCTGTCTGCTCCATTTTCCTCAGACTTGAGTTGTGCAATGTTGGAGTTTGGTTGGTTTCTTGTGTGTCCGTTTGGGGACAAATGGGAAGCGAGATTGATTTATCAAGCAGCCAATTTTTTAGCATGAGATGGAAGTTGCAAAAAACAATTAGTGAGAGTATAAAACTGAGAAAAACACAATATGAGCCATCAGGGTGCAGTATTTAAAGGCTGCCAGTTTGACTGCAGTCATGTAGCCCCAGTAGCCTCATGGATAAGATATTGGGCTCCTAAGCCAGGGATTGTAGGTTCAAATCCTATCCTGAGTGCCTAACTTTCATAGGTTGTCCTCTTTGAACTTTACTTCTCATCGACATTATAAACATCCCCATGTCTGCATTCAGTTGATGGGAAGTGCTGTCCAACATGAACTTGCACAAAGTTGTCGGGGATCTGCAGGATTGGGTCGAAATTGCCTGAAAGAGACAGCAGAGCCACAATGGGGAAAGAACTGCTGAGATTCTCCTGGGGCTGGCATGGTGACTCACAGTGTCAGGGACCTGTCTTTGATTCTTCCCTTGGGAGTCTGTTTGTGTAGAGTTTGCACATTCTCTCCATGGGGTACTCGGAGTGCATTGTGTTCCTCCCACAGCCCAAAGATGTGCAGGTTCGGTGGATTGGTTTTGGGGAATGCAGGGTGAGAGGATAGGGGTTGGGCCTGGATGGGATGCTCTTCAGAGGCTGAGTGTGGACTTGATGGGCTGAATGGCTTGTCCCCCTCACTCTAGGGCTTTTATGAACAAGTTTGGAGCAGATGGTCAGAGCTCTGCTGCAGATCCCAGTCAAGGCTTTGCCAAGGGACTGGCATCCAGGTGTGTGTTCATATCCTTCTTTTCCCTGACCTTCCAGAATGTTCTGTAGCTTTAGCCAAAGGGATCATGATCTGGGTTCACATCATCCAATGGAATCACATTGCCAGGAGCTAGACAACGGATTTACTCAGACTGACACTTCCAGTCATCGAGTCATAGAGATGTACAGCACAGAAACACACCCTCGGTCCAACCCGTCCATGCCGAACAGATATCCCAACCCAATCTAGTCCCACCTTCCAGCACCCGGCCCATCTCCCTCCAAACTCTTCCTATTCATATACCCATCCAGATGCCTTTTAAACAATGTAATTGTACCAGCCTCCACCACTTCCTCTGGCAGCTCATGCCACACACACGCACCACCCTCTGCCTGAAAAAGTTGCCCCTTAGGTCTCCTTTATATCTTTTCCCTCTCAACCTAAACCTAAGCCCTCTAGTTCTGGAGTCCCCCACCCCAGGGAAAAGACCTTGGCGGTTTACCCTATTCATGCTCCTCATGATTTTATAAACCTCTGTAGGGTCACCCCTCAGCCTCCGATGTTTGGATCTTCCCCTTAGAGGAACTGATATCAGCTTCCACCGCTGTGACTCTGTGTTCAACCTCATCCGTCCTCTTTTCCAGGTCTCCCAGCTGCTGTTCATGCTTCTGCAGCATGATAGAGATCGGAGCCAGCTTCACCTCTATCTGCTTCCCCAAAATCTCGTGAGATTTCGCGAGCTCCTTCCCCAGGGCCTGGTAGGTAATCGAGTCCGAGGATCCTGCAGGCTGGGCCGGGGGCCTGGCCCCGGACACTGCTCCTCCCTTCTCCAACATCCCTGGACGTTGAAAACGCAGGTAAGTTGATTTTTCACAATGTCCTGGGACTCCACAACCTTTTCAGAGTCCCAGGATATCGCGATGGTCTGGATTGGGCAGGATAGAAATTCTTCCCCCTTGTGCTGTGGTGCGAAGCTCTGCAACATGATTGTCTGAGATCACCGCCATCTTGGATCCCCAGAGTGCAGTGAGAGTATAAAACTCAGAAAAACACACAATGAGAGGTCAGGGTGCAGTATTTAAAGGCTGCCATTTTTGGGTTCACTGTGCAGCCCTAGTGGCCTAATGGATAAGGCATTGGCCCCCTGAGCCTGGGATTGTGGGTTCAAGGCCCATTTGGGGTGTCGGGCTCTGCCTTATGTGTCGTTAATCTTTAAGCCACTTTGCAAACATCCCCATCTCTGCATTCAGTTGATGGGATGTGCTGTCCCATGTGACCTTACAGAAGCCTTTTGGGGATCTGCAGGATTAAGGCTGAATTCCCAGAAAGAGACAGGACAGTCACAATGGCTGAAAACCTGCTGAGATTCTCCTGGGGATGGCATGGTGGCTCAGTGGGTAACACTGCTGCCTCACAGTGTCAGGGACCTGGCTTCGATTCCTCCCTTGGGTGTCTGTTTGTGTCAAGTTTGCACATTCTCTCCATGGCGTACTCCGGGTGCTTTGGTTTCCTCCCACAGCCCAACGATGTGCAGGTTCGGTGGATTGGCTTTGGGGAATGCAGGATGAGAGGATAGGGGTTAGGCCTGGATGGAATGCTTTTCAGAGGGTCAGTGTGGATGTGATGGTCTGAATGGCCTCCTCCCACCCCACTCTCGGGCTTCTCTGAACAAGTTTGGAGCAGATGGTCAAAGGCCCAGTCAAGGCTTTGTGAAGGGACTGCCATCCAGGTGTGTGTCCCTATGCTCCTTTTCCCTGATCTTCCCGAATGTTCAAATCAACATCATCACATTAAAGATATTTTGTTTCTTGTCTTAATGAGAAGGGATTTGCCTTCAAGAGCACAAAGGATTTGGATGTTGTCTCTTGAGGTTTGCTGATGAAACCGTTGATGTGCAGGGTCAACTGCAGATAATGGCAGAGACACTCTCTAGTGGTGACTGTCAGCGTTACCAGTCGTGAAGACTTCATCCAAGAAACTGACGGTGATCTTGGCCGCAGTCTCACTATGGCCTGCAAATCACAATCGGCTTAACCAGACTCAAGAACTAAAGAGAAACCAAGAACATCTCACCGATATTACCATGAAGGTTGGTCCCAGCAAAGGATCAACAGCGAGACTGCAAAAACACATTTCATATCTCTCTGTGCTGGAACCTTCTGCTGTCTTTCTCCATTGAAATAATATCCAGCTGCTTTATTCTTCCGACCAAAGTGTATGACCTCACACATTCCCTCATTGTCTTCCATTTGCTGCGTTTTTGGCTATTCCCTTAACCCATCCATCTCCCTCTGTAAACTCTGTGAGTCAGCCTCAGCAGTTGCCTTCCCACAAATGTTTGTCCAATCTGTGGATGTGGCACTCCAAGTTCTCCAACGATGGCCTAACTACCTCACATCTCCATCAGAGCCTCCTTGCAATTGTATTCAATACCTTGACTAAGAAAGGTAAGGACCCAAATGCATAGCCACAGCCCCATCAGTTCCAACCGTCAACCCCCAGATTTCAATCATTTCCATTGACATATTGGACCTTATCATAAATTCCAAACATGCAGGTAATCTGGGGTTCAGCTGGTAATGTTGACAGAATATAGCTTAGACTGACACCAACACAACCAAAACAGAAGTTGCTTTGTCCATAGATTGGTAGCTCTATCTGTTGGAGCCCCAGTGACCCCATGGGTACGACACTAACTTCCTAAACCAGAGATTGTGGGCTCAAATATTATTTGGGATTTTGATTTTGTTGAAACCTTCACTGTGCAGCTGATCTTAATCCTGTGTGGTCACGTGACGGTGGCAACAAAATCAGGCATTCTCAATTGATCCTCAGCTGGAGATATTTGACCTGACAGAAAATTGGCCAAACTAAATTAAACAGTGGAGCTCTGACCATCTGCTCAGAACCTGTTCAGAGAAGCCCTAGAGTGGGGTGGGAGGAGGCCATTCAGTCCATCATGTCCCCACTGACCCTCTGAAGAGCATCCCATCCAGGCCCAACCCCTATCCTCTCACCCTGCATTCCCCAAAGCCAATCGACCGAACCTGCACATCTTTGGGCTGTGGGAGGAAACCAAAGCACCCGGAGTACCCCATGGAGAGAATTTGCAAACTCGACACAAACAGACACCCAAGGGAGGAATCAAAGCCAGGTCCCTGATGCTGTGAGGCAGCAGTGCTACCCACTGAGCCACCATGCCATCCCTAGGAGAATCTCAGCAGGTTTTCAGCCATTGTGACTGTCCTGTCTCTTTCAGGGAATTCACCCCGATATCCTGCATATCCTCAACATTCTGTATTTTTCTGACACAAGGTACCACCAAACCAACACAGACCTGGGGGTTCTCCAGAGATGAGAAATTGACTTGACCTTGATTGAAGATCAACCGTGAAGATGAGGGTTAAAAGTCGGACACCCCAGATGGGACTTGAACCCACAATCCCTGGCTTAGAAGGCCAGTGCCTTATCAATTAGGCCACTGGGGCCACATGTGTGTCGTTAAAATGGCAGCTTTTAAGTTTTGTTTTGCAAGAACACACTGACTGTGGCTCAGCCAGGACAGAGTCAGTGCCCTGAACTGAGGGGATTCTAAATCTCCTGGTTACATATGTTTTTCTCTTTACCGCCGCACTGCTACCTAACTGTGGTAGTGCATATATTTTCCCCAGCACCCATGTTGTGTGTGTGTACGTGTGAGACACAGTGAAAGACAACAGATGGACAAATCTTTATTCAATTCCCACCACCAGGAAGAAAGGAAACACCCGAGTGGCCAGTGACAAGCATCAAAGGGCAATGCTGTGTGACCAAACAGTGAGGGGGAGGGCACTCTCTGAACAGCTCAAGGATGTTGGTAGACACTGCATGCTCCTTCTCCAGGGACACCCGGGCTCGAACGTAACCATGGA
The DNA here is from genome assembly GCF_047496795.1 of Chiloscyllium punctatum. Taxonomy (NCBI): domain Eukaryota; kingdom Metazoa; phylum Chordata; class Chondrichthyes; order Orectolobiformes; family Hemiscylliidae; genus Chiloscyllium; species Chiloscyllium punctatum. Next base: position 75,160,100 of record NC_092756.1, on the reverse strand, counting down.
AGAGGGTCAGGCAATCGGCCCTAACAACCAGTTTGGCCAGGCCCAGGAGCAGACCCACGAGGAGATCCTCTGACCAACCCTCCCCCCTCGGCACTGGGTGCCCAATGATGGGGAGTGTGGGGGCTGAAGTCCAACCAGAAACGGAGGAGAAGGTTTCCCAGAAAGCTCAAAAGGGAGTGCAAGCGCCCTGTTCCATGGACTCCACAGCACCACAGAACAAGCAGTTGGGCTGGGAGTCTGTGAACCACAACAATCTGCGGACTGCCGCGTGCAATACCCTCCACCCCAGATCCCCGTGAGAAAGGGGGAGGACTCCCATGTAGAGAGCCCTTCACTGAGTGTCGTATTTGAGGTTACACACCTGGTGGAAAAAATACGTCGCCAGGGCACCCCGCCGAGGGGGAGGCTCAATGTAAAGGTATCGCTGCAAGGTCTGAAGGTGGAACGTCGCTACCTGGGTGTGAACGCACACCAGCGACTGACCGCCCCCCTCAATATGGAGACTCAGGACCTGCGCAGTGACCCAGTGCATCTTTTTGTCCCAGAAGAAGTGAACCAACATTCTCTGGATGTCAGTGACAAAACCAGGAGGAGGGACCAAAGTGACCAGCCGGTACCACAGCATGGCAGGCACCAGCTGGTTTATGACCAACACTCGACTCCTGTGAGACAGCACTCGGAGCAGTCCTGTCCAGAGGCCTAGGCGAGGTGAGACTTTGGCCTCCAGCTCCTGCCAGTTCCCCGGCCAGGATTCCTCAGCCGGGCTGAGGTAGACCCCCAGGTCGAGGAGATGGTGGTACTCCAGCTGAACCCCCGTAACTCCTCCGGCAGAGACTCCACCCGTCACGGACTGACCAGTCGTCTGGAATATTGGGCCCAGTTGATCCTGGTGGAAGAGGCCGCTGAGTACAAGGCCTGGCACTCACACATCCTCCACAAGAGGCACAGGAAAGGCTCCACGCACAGGGAATCCAGCTGGCCGGACAGGGGGCATCCTTGGCGTACTCCTCTCCCAAAGCGAAGGGGCAGTGCCATGGAGTCATTATCTTTAAAATTAATTGCACCTGCCTCCACTTGGTCCACATCCACACAAGCATTTCCTGTCATGTACCTGTCCAAATGTCTTTCTCATAGATTCCATACAGTGTGGAAACAGGCCATTTGGCCCAACAAGTCCACCCAGACTCACTCCCCTACAGGTCCTCCTGACAAATGTACCCAACCTTCACATCCCTGAACAGTCTGGGCAATTTTGCATGGCTAATTTACTTGTGGGAAGAAACTGGAGCACCTGGAGGAAACACACACAGACACAGGGAGAAAGTGCAAAATCCACACAAATTGTCACCAGAGGCTGAAATTGAACCTCGGTCCCTGGTGCTATGAGACAGCAGTGCTAACCACGGAGCCAACTTGGAAACTCTACAAAAATAGTCACCCAAGGGAGGAATCATAGCCCGGTCCCTGACACTGTGAGGCAGCAGTGCTACCCACTGAGCCACCATGCCATCCCCAGGAGAATCTCAGCAGGTTTTCAGCCATTGTGACTGTGCTGTCTCTTTCAGACAATTCACCCCCCCATCCTGCAGATCCCCGAAAATCTTGAGCAAGAACATGTTGGGCACCACTTCCCATCAGCTGAAAGCAGACAAGGGGGATTTCTCCAAAGTCAATTAGAAATAACATTGACAGTGAACAAGCCATAAATAATCAGACACCCTAGATAGGACACGAACCCAAAAACTCCTGATATAGGAGACCAGTGCCTTATCCATTACGCCATTGGGGATATGCCCATCACGGTCAAATGGCAACCTTTAAATACTGAACCCTGCCCTGTCATATTGTTTTTTTCTGAGTTTTCTACTCTTACTGATTGTTTTTTACCCCTTCCATTTCATGCGAAATTGTCGGCTGCTTGATAAATTGATCTCGCCTCCCATTTGGCCCCAGACGGACATTTGAGAAATCACAGCCGGTCAGACAGTGTCCGAGGAGCAGGAGAGTCGACATTTTGAGCATAGGCCTGAGGAGATTGTGCTGGAAACATTGACTCCCCTGCTCCTCGGATGCCACCTGACCAGCTGTACTTTTCCAGCACCACACAGTTTGACTCTGATCTCTCACATCTGCAGTGCTCACTTTCTCCCAGTCGAGAAATCAACTCAACTCCAACTTTGCAGACCCACAGTTTGAGGCAAATGGAGCAGAAGGAAAAGGGCTCAATGTTATTGTGTGCAGCACTTTCAAGATATTTGCAGTTAGTGGGGAAGGAGGAAGTGGAGATGTTGCAAAAAGCTGCATTGAGGACAAATCAACAGAATCTTAGCGGGCATTCAGCCCATTGTGGCTGTGCTGTCTCTTTCAGACAATTCGCCCCAAGATCTCCCAAATCCCGGAATTACCTTGTGCAAGTTTCTATGTCACCTCATTTGCCATAATCTCAACGTAGGCACAGTGATTTTTAACAGAGTACTGTCGATGAAAAATTCAGTCAGCATGGATTGAGAGAAGTTGACATGGAATAAAAATCAGCAACAAAGCCCAGGCTTAAAAATCAAGCCCCCCAGATGGAACTTGAACCAACAATTACCAGCTTTGGGAAGCCAGGGCCTTATCCATTTGGCCCCTCAGGCTCCCACCTTGCACTCTCTGTTGAAAGTGTTGACCTCAAACGAGTGCGACAGCTGAGCATGTTCCAAGATCGAGGATGACATGTTGAGGGACACACTAAAGTATGGAGCAGCTGCTGTCAAGGTGTAACAGTTAAAGAACACTGTCTAAGGCCTTTCTGACCAGTTATGACATCGTCCCTTCATTTCTCAGACCCTCTTGGTGCCTCAGAATGAAGAGAAATCGTTTCCTGCCTCAGTAGAAAGATCTGCCCGAACTTGCGAGACCCCCCTTTGTGGAAGAGAACCAGCCCTATATTGGGACATTATGTTGCTAATGTTCATCTGGTTGATCAGTGGAAATTAAAAGCCATATCACACAACAGGCAGAGTCAATCTTTAGCTGAGTAGAAGTTCAGCAGAGAGAAACAGACTTACTTTGTGATAGAACAGGTAATTCCTGTCCCATTGATCTATTAACTGCAGGGAACTTTCAGATACGTGGTATCTTTAGAGCAATTAAATATCCTCCCAAGATATATGCTTTCACTCTCAACTGAAGATGTTATAACTTCAATGGCTAAGAGTATTAACCAATAAATCAATGCCAAGCCAGTTGAAGTATTACACTTGGCACATCATCATCACTGTAATTGCAGAATGCAGCATAACCTATTCCATCTTCTAACCTACTGACAGCCTACTTTTCAGAAGTCTCCTTACACGACTCTGAAAACAAATTAAAAGAAACCAATTAAACCAAATAAGCACTAATTAAAATGTCCCAGTCATTTAAAAAGGCTCTGTAACAAAAGTCAAAACCTCCCAAGAAAGCTGACACTTACAGAGTCACAGAGTTGGACAGATCCTTCGCTCCAACTCGTCCATGCCAACCAGATATCCGAAAGTTATCTCGTCCCACAAACCAGCATTTGGTCCATATCCCTCTGAAGCCTTCTTATTCATGTCCCCATCCAGCTGCCTTTTAAATGTTACAGAGTATTAGAGTTGTACAGCACGGAAACAGACCCTTTGGTCCAACTCGTCTATGCCGACCTGATATCCTGAATTAATCTAGTCCGACTTGCCAGCATTTGGCCCATATCCCTCTAAACCCACCCTGTTCATATACCCCCATCCAGATGCCTTTTAAATGTTTTGGAGGAGCCGGGGTTAGACTGGGGTGGACAAAGTTAAAAATCACACAACACCAGGCTATAGCCCAGTGGGTTTATTTGGAAGCACTAGCTTTCGAAGCGATGCTCCTTCACTGGGTGGTTGTCTTCACCTGATGAAGAAGCAGCGCTCTGAAAGCCAGTGCTTCCAAATAAACCTGTGGGATTATAACCTGGTGTTGTGTGACTTTTAACTTCTAAATGTTGTTATTGTACCAGCCTCCACCACTTCCTCTTGCAGCATGTTCCATATAAGCACCACCCTCTGCGTGAAAAGGTTTCCCCTTAGGTTCCTTTTAAATTATTATTCCTCTCACCTTAAACCTTTTCCCCTCTGTTTTTGGACTCCCCCACCCTGGGGAAAAGACTGAAGCTATTCACCCTATCCATGTCCCTCATGATTTTATAAACCTCTATAAGGTCACCCTTCAGCCTCCGACACTCCAGAGAAAATAGCCTCAGTCGATTCATCCTCTCCCGATAGCACAAACCCTGTAACCATTGCAACACCCTTGTAAATCTTTTCTGAATGCTTGCAAGTTTTACAACATCTTTCTATAGCAGGGAAACCAGAATTGAATGCAGTATTCCAAAAGGTGGCCTAACCAATATCCTGTACAGCCACAACCCAACATCCCAATTCCTATACTCAATACACCGACTCATAAAGGCAAGTGGATCAAATGCCTTCTTCACTGTGCTATCTACCTGCAACTCCTTCTCTTCCTAATCTGTGTGTATGTGAGTTACAATAATCTTTTTGCATTCTGATATGAATAGATTCACTCTTTTGTTAATTCAACATATCCAGGTTTAATTGGCTACTTTTAAACACCAATTCAATTGGTTTGGGAGGAAGACATCCACAAGAAAGGGTCCCTTTTTAAATTAACCTGTTAGTGACCAACCAAGGATCCAGGTAAATAAAGAAAGGAAACCATTTCATCCCTGCTCACCTCGGAGCTTAACAATTTGGGGTATCTGTCTGGAACTGTAATAACGTCGGGAACAATTCTCACACCAGCCTCTCTTTGTAAGTGCTCCATGTATTTACGAAACAATGCCCTTCACCAGAACATCTCAGTGAGATATTTAACAGTCCATTTACATTAATCACTCCAAGGGCATGATCTACATTAAGAATATAAACAGTAAGTGTTGAAACTCTCAGGTTTGGAAGCATCTGCTGAAAAAAACAAAATGAATATTGCAAATTGAGAATTGTGTTTCTCTCCATGGATGCAACCTGAGCTGCATTTCATTATTGCCTGATTTTATTGCAGATTTCCAGCACTTGTGGTATTTAACTTGTATATAATTTTTTTACGTAAGGAGAATGGAGACTTGAAAACATTGAATGGGACTTTTGCTCATTAACCTCTTGGGAATTGTCTGCTATTGAATGATTTGATTCAGACTTTAGATAAGGTGCAATCATGACAAAGTCTGTGGGATTGTACTTATTATATATCAAGGAACAGCTCATCAAATAAGGCAATCCTCTGAAACATATGATTTCTCAAGTTTGGGGAGAAAGGTATAAAAGATAAGTATTAGATGGGGTGAGATCTGATCAACTTCAGAAAAACTTTGATCTGAAAACTACAATTCTACAGTGAAAGTGAAATATTGCGAAGTGTATGGTTAATTGTCGATGATATTTGTTCCTCCTTATTTAATTTCTATAAGTATCTGTAGAGTAACTTATAAACATATATTTGCGACCCATTGTTATGCATAATTTTGGTAATTTTATAATTTGCCATGACTTTCTCTTCACCTTATTCAAGGAGAGTGTTTATTACAGTGAGTGATACCACACAGTATTTCAATTGCACTGAATTGGTTTTGAAAGATAACTCAATAAATGCAGGTTGATGCTGTAGATGGTTCCTGTCGATATATTTTGTTGACCTGTTCAGACGTGTTATGTTGTTAAGTCTTAGGCAGAAAGAGGAAGAAGGTATAAGTAAGGTTCAAGAAACTGAAGACAGAAAGAGCCCTGGAGATAACAGAAATGAACTCAAACTCGGAAATAGAGATATTTGAAGGGACCATGCAACGTTTATGGAAAACAGGATTAAGGAACCTCCAAGGCATTTTACAGAGGGATAACAAGCAACAGGTCACCAGGGAAAGGGTATGTCTTCTCAGAGCAAAGGAGGGAATTTACACATGGAGCCGGAGGAAGTGGGTGAGGTTCTTAATGAATAAACTGCATTGGTATTTCCAAAGATTCTGGGTAGTCCAAGATGGTGGACGGGAAAAGGTTGTGACTGTAAGAGCTGCCCCTTTTTTGAGGCATTTTAGGTGTTGGGGGTGATTTCCTCAAATTCCAGGAGCAGCAATTACTGTTTTATTATGGAACTTTGGAGAAAAGAAACCTCAAAACAACGGCACTTTTAAAAGGAAGAAAAACAGACAAAGAAAGCGTGTACTTGGTCAGGAGGGCGGGAGGGAAGAAACCTACACTGCTCACTGATATGGATAGGAAGGGTCGGGAGGGATATGGGCCCAGTGTGGGCGAATGGGACGTGATTAGATTAGGATATGTGGGCGGCATGGACGGGATGGACCGAAGGGTCTGTTTCCATGCTGTACATCTCTATGACTCTATGACATGGTGGATGGTGAGTCATGTATATTGATATTCTAGAGCATGTCAATATTAAAAAGGAGGTGTTGGGTGTTTTGAAAAGCATTAAGGTAGACAAGTCCCCAAGACCTGATGGAATCTATCATAGAATCCTGAGAGAGGCAGGTGTGGAAATTTTTACGGATTTGTACAAAATATTTGTATCCTTTATAGTCACAGGAGAATTCCCAGAGGACTGGAGAATACCCAATGTTGTTTCTTTCTTTAAGAATGGCAAAAAGAATAATTCAGGAAATTAAAGGCCAGATTGGCTTCCTGTTATTCATTGCTTGGACATCACTGTCTGTGCCTGGATGGTACCCTCTGGAAGTCACTCTGTAAAGATCTCCACCCCTCTACCTTGGGGTCTCAGGATCTCAAGGTGTTCCTCTCTTTGGCCAAGGTTTCGGTCCATGTGTAATGGTTTCCTGAATGTGGTTCCTGTGAAGTGCCTTGTGCCATGAAAAGGGATCCCTACATGCAGGCTGTAGTTGGGTTGAAGTGTTATGGAGAGCAGGCAGGAAAGTGGAGTTGAGGCCGAGATGAGATCAGCCATGATCGTGTGGAATGACAAAGCAGGCTCGAGGAGCTGAATTGCCGAATTTTTAAGATCTTCGGAACAAAACCAAAGACAGAGCTATCAATTGCCTGGGTGTCTAACATGGTATCTCACCTCAGATGCATCATGAAGAGGGTGTCCATGTTCAAAGCCAGGGGTTGTGAGTTCATATCCCATTTGGGCTGTTATGTTTTTAAACATGAACTCTGATCAGCACCCTGTGTCTGTTTGATCTCAATTCCAGTTAATAAGGGGAGATGGTGGTGCAGTGCTAGACCTGGAGTAGGAATCCAGAACACCAAGTTCATGGTGTAGGGGAGATGGACTGTAATCCCACCATACAAGGTGGTGAAATCTCAGCTCAGGAGGAGCTTTGTCTGATGGTAACCATATTTTGCTATTGAGGTTTGTTAGGAAGCTAACTGGTTCCATATTCTCCTTTCAGGAAGAAAACCTGGTGAGACTACAGACCCACAGCAATGTGGTTGACTCACCCTCTGGGCAATAAACACTGGCCTAGTCAGAAACATATCGCATTCCTTCCCTGTAGCTCGGTCACAATCCTGGAACACCCTCCATTGATTCATTGTAGGTTTACCTCCAACAAATGGTCAAAAATCACCCCACACCAGGTTATAGTCCAACAGGTTTATTTGAAAACATGAGCTTTCGGAGCATTGCTCCTTCATCAGGTGTAATGAGAGAGGAGGCATCAGACACAGAATGTATAAGTAAAATATCAAAGGGTCATACAAATGATGTGAATGTATTGAACAAATCCAAAATGGCCGACTCCCTCCTGTTAAATCTTCAATCAGTTCGAAAGGAGATACAGGCAGCACATGGATTGCAGTGGTTCAAAAAGATAGCTCCCAATCACCTTTCAGGGGAAACTAGGGAGAGGCAATAAATGTTGATCTAGCCAGCAATTTCACGCCCTAGAAATGAATAAAAACAATCCCACAATGGAATAAACCGCCAGGGGAAAAGTCATAGTGTAATGACTTGAAAACATCAAGCCCCAACTTTGGATGGTTTCTATTGTTATGTTTTACATTATCATCCAAAACGCACCAGTCATTGACATAAAGGTTATGGTTTGGAGGAGCAGTTGTTAGACTGGGGCGGACAACGTTACAAATCACACAGCACCAGGTTATAGTCCAACAGGTTTATTGGGTAACACTAGCTTTCGAAGAGCTGCTTCTTCATCAGGTGGTTGTGGAGCAGGATTGTAAAACACTGAAGTTTTAGCAACAGGATTGCAGTGTCATGGCATGTAATATTAAACAAATTGAGCTGAAGTCTTTCATCTTTTAGAATGATCATGTTAGTTTCAGTTCCTTGTTATGTACATCCCAGACCTTTGTTAAAGTTACATTCTCAAGAGAGTTTTAACAATCAGTGCCATCTCAGCTCAGATAATGCATTGAAGATGTGAGGTTAAAATCTGTCTGTGTTCGGTCAGACTGATTCTATTTCTAAAGTGGCATTTACTGATTCTGACATGGTTTTATGCAGTTTTTGAGCAAAACAAAACATAATTCTGATCGTACAAATTCACCCCACAAACGTACATGTGTGTGCGTGCAGGGAAGACCGAGTGAGTGTGTGCATTTGGGTGTGCGTGGTAGGGGGCGATGGTGTGAGTGTCTGTGAGAGTGTGTGTATGTGTATGTGTTTGAGTGTAATGGGGTATACATCTGTGAGAAGGTGTGTGTGTGGGTGTGAGTGTGGGAGTGTGTATGTGTATTGTGTGACAGGATGAGTGTGTGTGTGTGTATGTGTGAGTGTGGGAGCGTGTATGTGTATTGTGTGACAGGATGAGTGTGTGTGTGTGTGTGTGTGTGTGTGTGTGTGTGTAGTGCAGTGGGGTCAGCTGTAGTGTGACATGAACCCAAGGTCCCAGTTGAGGCCATCCTCATGGGTACCAAACGTGGTTATCAGCCTCTGCTCGGCCACTTTTCGTTGTAGCCTGTCCCAAAGTCCACCTTGGTGGATAGTTACCTGAAGGATCGAGGTTGAAAGTCCCTGATCGTTGAAGTGATCTCCGACTGGGAGGGAACACCTCTGTTTGGTGATTGTTACGCGGTGCCCATTCATCTGTTGCCGTAGCCTCTGCTCGGTCTCGCCAATGTACCATACATTGGGCATCCTTCCCTGCAGCGTATGAGATAGACAACATTGTCCAAGTCACATGAGTACCTGCCGCGTACATGGTGGGAGATGTCCCCATGTGTAATGGCGGTATCCATGGCGACACTCTGACACGTTTTACAGTGTCTGCTGTGACAGGGTTGTTTGGTGTTGTCCTGAAGGCCGGGCAGTTTGCTGTGAACAATGGTCTGTTTAAGGTTTGGTGGCTGTTTAAAGGTGAGAAGTGGAGGGGTGGGGAAGGTCTTGGCGAGGTGCTCATCCTCATCGATAATGTGTTGCAGGCTGTGGAGAATGTGACGTAGTTTCTCAGCTCCTGGTAAGTACTGGGCAATGAAGGGTACCCTGTTGGTTGCAGCTCGTGTCTGTCTCCTGAGGAGGTCATTGCAGTTTCTCCCTGGGGCATGTCAGAACTGGGGTTGATGAGTTAAGCATCGTATCACATCCTTATCAGGGCATCCTTGTGTACTTCCCAGTGCCCCTCACATTCCCCCCTCACCTGAACAGATCCTGTGTAAGTGTACGGCTTGTACAGAGGGGACGGCTGTTTTAATATGTTGAGGGTGGGTTTGTGGTTGAGTGAGATGCTGTGGTGTCCATCCTTGATGGAGATGCATGTGTCCAAGAATGAGACAGATACTAAACAGGAGTCCATGGTGAGTTTGATGCTGGGATGAAACTCGTGAAATGTTGGTGAACATAAACGTTGGGAGAGTGCAGCATTGTTCTGACATGAACACAACCAAGGTTGAGGGGATCAATTCTCCTGACATGGCCCCAGAAGCACGTGTTGTCCCAGTGACCTAACAGCTCCATCTCTGATCTTCTAAGCTACTGCCTGTGGTTTACATCCCTTTTGGGGATACTTTCAATTTAAACATTCTCTCCAATTAAAACCCTCTCACTGCATTATCTCCATTCAAATTAAGTTAATCTCTGACCTAATGTCTTTAAAAATCTGCATGGCTGCTTTGTGATCATGGAATTAAAACATTACCAAGTCAGTTTGATACATGTGGCAACAAACGTTTGATGAACTGGAGCAAAAGGGAGTGGAATTAATTTCTCAGCTCTCCCAAAGAGACAGCATAGACATGATGGGCTTCAGTATATGCAGTCACATTCGAAGATTCATTGATCTGAAATTAAACAGTCAAATGTCTGTTTCACCACAGTCGCCTCATCTGTTGTTCGTTTCCTCACTGATGCAGGAATTAGCATTGACCCATTTGTTCTTGTCTTTCTGGGACCATTCCTTCAATGTTGGCTGTACAAACATTGAGCTTGCTTGACCCCTATACTGTCCTGTTGGTATTTAACAGGAAAAAATGCAGGTGAAATAAAGTTATTCCAAACTCAATAATTTATATTTACATTGAATGAGTTGGACCAAGATAACAGTGACCCTAAAGGTGGAAGATTCATTGAAAATAATTGGTTTGCAAGTAATGATAGACACAGTGAAAAGTTTTTTCTTGTGAGCAACACAGGCAGCTCACAGAGTTCAGTAACATAGATAAGTAAATAATAGGGAAACAGCAGCAGGAACAACAACACAGGTCCAGGCGAATACTAAGAGTTTGTGAGACCGTTCAGTATTCTAACAACAGTAGGGTAGAAACTGTTTCAAAACCGGTTTGTGCGTGTGTTCAGGCTTCTGTACCTTCTCCCCGATGGTAGAGGTTGTAGAAAAACATTGCCAGGGTGGGATGGATCTTTGAGAATGCTGGAGACCTTTCCTTGACAGTGGGCCTGGGAGATGGATTCTATAGATGGGAGGTTGGCCTTTGTGATTGTCTGGGCCGAGTTCACCACTCTCTGTAACTGTCTCCAATCCTGAATGGTACAGTTGCCAAACCAGGTAGTGATACATCCAGACAGAATGCTGTCGATGGTGCACCTATAAACGTTGGCAGGGGTTTTTGCTGTCAGTAATATCCGATGTTCTGGAGGGATCAGTGTTGAAGGGTTGGTTGGTTGATGAGAGTGTGATGAGAGCTGGCTTCCAAAAGCAACCTCTCTATCCGCACTCTCAGGGATCTCGTCCCCATCCAGAAACAGCAGCCACTTGATCACCACCTTCAACATTCAATCCTGCAGATCCTCGAAAATCTTGTGCAAGATCATGTTGGTGACCACTGAGCATCAACTGAATGCAGAGATGGGGATTTTTCCAAAATAGATTGGAAATAAAGGATAAACCACAGAAACACCCCAGGTGGGAATTGAACCCACAATCCCTGGCTTAGGAGGCCAGTGCCTCATCCATTAGGCCACTGGGGCACAACCACACAGTTGCCGATGGCAGCTGGTAAATAATGCACCCTGACCTCTCATCATGTGTGTTTCTGAGTGTTGTATGCTTCCTGATTGTCTTTTACAACTTCCATCTCATGCTAAAAAATTGGCTGCTTGATAAATTGATCCCGCTTCCCATTTGTCCCCAAACGGACAGATGAGAAATCAACCAAACTCCAACTTTGCACAACTCAAGACTGAGGAAAATGGAGCAGTCAGGAAAATAGCAAAAGGTTCAATGTTATTGTGTGCAGCACTTTCAAGATATTTGCAGTTAGTGGGGAAGGAGAAAGTGGAGATGTTGCAAAAATCTGCATTGAGGACAATTCAACAGGATCTTAGCAGGCATTCAGCCCATTTTGGCTGTGCTGTCTCTTTCAGACAATTCACCCCAAGATCTCCCAAATCCTGGAATTACCTTGTGCAAGTTTCTACTAAACATCATTAAAAATCAGACAACAACAGGTTGTAGTCCAACAGGATTATCTCAAAGTACTAGCTTTCGGAGCGCTGCTGCTTCGTCAGGTGGTTGTGGAGTATAAGATTGTAAGACACAGAATTTATGGAAAAAGTGTACAGTGTGATGTCACTGAAATTATATATTGAAAACATCTGGATTGTGTGTGAAGTCTCTCATCTTTTAGAATGACCAGGTTGGTTTCAGTTATTTCATGTGTAAATCACAAAACGTTTTTCATTGCCAAGTGAAATGGCAAGCTCTCCAATAAAAGCTAAATGCTGTGAATGCTGGAAATCTGAAAAGAGACAGCACAGCCACAATGGGCTGAATGCCCGCTAACATTCTGTTGATTTCTCTTCAATGCAGCTTTTTGCAACATCTCCACTTTCTCCTTCCCCAGTAACTGCAAATATCTTGAAAGTGCTGCACAAAATAATATTGTGCCCTTTGCTATATTCCTGTCTGCTCCATTTTCCTCAGACTTGAGTTGTGCAAAGTTGGAGTTTGGTGGATTTCTTGTCTGTCCGTTTGGGGACAAATGGGAAATGGGATCAATTCATCAAGCAACCAATTTTTTAGCATGAGATGGAAGTTGTAAAAAACAATCAGTGAGAGTATAAACTGAGAAAAACACAATATGAGCCATCAGGGTGCAGTATTTAAAGGCTGCCAGTTTCACAGCACAAACGTAGTCCCAGTGACCTAATGGGTACAGCATTGGTATCTTCAGGCAGGGGTTGGGGGTTCAAGTCCCATCTGGGGTGGATACCCTTTCTTAGCTTGCCATCTTTCATCTTTACTTCTCATCTTCATTTTAAACGTCCCCATGTCTGCATTCAGTTGATGGGAAGTGCTGCCCAACATGAATTTGCACAAAGTTGTCGGGGATCTGCAGGATTCGGGTGAAATTGTCTGAAAGAGACAGCAGAGCCACAATGATGAAGAACTGCTGAGATTCTCTGAGGATGACATGGTGGCTCGATGGGTTTGGGACTGGATGGAATGCTCTTCAGAGACTGAGTGTGGATTTGATGGGCTGAATGGCTTGTCCCCCTCACTCTAGGGCTTTTATGAACATGTTTGGAGCAGATGGTCAGAGCTCTGCTGCAGATCCCAGTCAAGGCTTTGCTAAGGGACTGGCATCCAGGTGTGTGTTCATATCCTTCTTTTCCCTGACCTTCCAGAATGTTCTGTAGCTTTAGCCAAAGGGGTCATGAGCTGGGTTCACATCATCCAATGGGGTCACATTGCCAGGAGCTAGACAACGGATTTACTCAGACTGACACTTCCAGTCATCGAGTCATAGAGATGTACAGCACAGAAACACACCCTCGGTCCAACCCGTCCATGCTGAACTGATATCCCAACCCAATCTAGTCCCACCTTCCAGCACCCGGCCCATCTCCCTCCAAACTCTTCCTATTCATATACCCATCCAGATGCCTTTTAAACGATGTAATTGTACCAGCCTCCACCACTTCCTCTGGCAGCTCATGCCACACACACACACCACCCTCTGCCTGAAAAAGTTGCCCCTTAGGTCTCTTTTATATCTTTTCCCTCTCACTCTAAACCGAAGCCCTCTAGTTCTGGAGTCCCCCACCCCAGGGAAAAGACCTTGGCGGTTTACCCTATTCATGCTCCTCATGATTTTATAAACCTCTGTAAGGTCACCCCTCAGCCTCCGATGTTTGGATCTTCCCCTTCGAGGAACTGGTATCAGCTTCCACCACTGTGACTGTGTGTTCAACCTCATCCGTCCTCTTTTCCAGGTCTCCCAGCTGCTGTTCATGCTTCTGCAGCATGATAGAGATCGGGGCCAGCTTCGCCTCTAATCTGCTTCCCCAACATCTCGCGAGATTTCGCGAGCTCCTTCCCCAGGGCCTGGTCGGTAATCGAGTCCGAGGATCCTGCAGGCTGGGCCGGGGGCCTGGCCCCGGACACTGCTCCTCCCTTCTTCAACATCTCTGGACGATGAAAACGCAGGTAAGTTGATTTTTCACAATGTCCTGGGACTCCACAACCTTTTCAGAGTCCCAGGATATCGCGATGGTCTGGATTGGGCGGGATAGAAATTCTTCCCCCTTGTGCTGTGGTGTGAAGCTCTGCAACATGATCGTCTGAGAACACCACCATCTTGGATCCCCAGAGTGCAGTGAGAGAATAAAACTCAGAAAAACACACAATGAGAGGTCAGGGTGCAGTATTTAAAGGCTGCCATTTTATTTGTCATGTCTGTAGCCCCCGTGGCCTAATGGATAAAGCACTGGCTTCCGAAGTCAGGGATTGTGGGTTCAAATCCCACCTGGGATATCTGACTTTTCATAGTATGTCCTTTCGCTCTTACCTACTTTGCAAATGTCTGCATTCAGTTGATGGGATGTGATCTTGCACAAAACTTTTGGGGATCTGCAGGATTGGGGCAAAATTGACAGCACAGTCACAAGGGCTGAAAACCGGTTGAGATTCCCCTGGGAATGGCATGGTGGCTCAGTGGGTAGCACTGCTGCCTCACAGTGTCTGGGACCGGGCCTTGATTCCTCCCTTGGGTGTCTGTTTGTGTCGAGTTTGCACATTCTCTCCATGGGGTACTCCGGGTGCTTTGGTTTCCTCCCACAGTCCAAATATGTGCAGGTTCAGTGGATTGGCTTTGGGGAATGCAGGGTGAGAGGATAGCAGTTGGGCCTGGATGGAATGCTCTTCAAAGGGCCAGTGTGAATGTGATGGGCTGAATGGCCTGCCCTCCTCACCCTAGGGCTTTTATGAACAATTTGGAGCAGATGGTCAAAGCACCACCGCAGTTCAAGGCTTTGTGAAGGGACTGACATCCAGATGCATGTCCCTCTCCTCCTTTTCCCTGATCTTCCAGAATGTTCTGTGGCTTAGGCCAATGGGGTCACATCATCCAATGGGGTCACACCAATACCTTTCACTGTTGTCATGCCAGGAGCTATAAAGTGGATTGTCTCAGGCTGACACTTCTCCAATATACAACCCACAGTCTGGTTGGAACTGGTTCTTCTTGAATCTTTGTAACTCTTTGATCTTAGCTGCACTGTTCTCTGGAGCTGATAGCTGCTGTTTAATTTAGTTTGGCTAGACCTGGAGTAGGAATCCAGAACACCAAGTTCATGGTGTGGGGGAGATGGACTGTAATCCCACCATACAAGGTGGTGAAATCTCAGCTCAGGAGGAGCTTTGTCTGATGATAACCATATATTGCTATTGAGGTTTGTTAGGAAGCCAACTGGTTCCAGTGTCATGGCATGTAATATTAAACAAATTGAGCTGAAGTCTTTCATCTTTCAGAATGATCATGTTAGTTTCAGTTCCTTGTTATGTACATCCCAGACCTTTGTTAAAGTTACATTCTCAAGAGAGTTTTAACAATCGGTGCCATCTCAGCTCAGATAATGCATTGAAGATGTGAGGTTAAAATCTGTCTGTGTCCCAGTGTTCGGTCAGACTGATTCTGTTTCTAAAGTGGCATTTATAGAATGTGACATGGTTTTATGCAGTTTTTGAGCAAAACAAAACATAATTCTGAATGTACAAATTCACCCCACAAACGTATATGTGTGTGCGTGCAGGGGAGTGAGTGTGTGCATTTGGGTGTGCGTGGGAGGGGGCGATGGTGTGAGTGTCTGTGAGAGTGTGTGTATGTGTATGTGTTTGAGTGTAATGGGGTATACATCTGTGAGAAGGTGTGTGTGTGGGTGTGAGTGTGGGAGTGTGTATGTGTATTGTGTGACAGGATGTGTGTGTGTGTGTATAGTGCAGGGGGGTCAGAGGGGACGGCTGTTTTAATATGTTGAGGGTGGGTTTGTGGTTGAGTGAGGTGCTGTGGTGCCCATCCTTGATGGAGATGCATGTGTCCAAGAATGAGACAGATACTAAACAGTAGTCTATGGTGAGTTTGATGGTGGGATGAAACTCGTGAAATGTTGGTGAACATAAATGTTGGGAGAGTGCAGCATTGTTCTGACATGAACACAACCAAGGTTGAGGGGATCAATTCTCCTGACATGGCCCCAGAAGCACGTGTTGTCCCAGTGACCTAACAGCTCCATCTCTGATCTTCTAAGCTACTGCCTGTGGTTTACATCCCTTCTGGGGATACTTTCAATGTAAACATTCTCTCCAATTAAAACCCTCTCACTGCATTATCTCCATTCAAATTAAGTTAATCTCTGACCTGCTGTCTTTAAAACTCTGCATGGCTGCTTTGAGATCATCGAACTGTACAAACATTGAGCTTGATTGACCTCTATACTGTTCTGTTGGCATTTAACAGGAAAAAATGCAGGTGAAATAAAGTTATTCCACACTCAATAATTTATATTTACATTGAATGAGTTGGACCAAGATAACAGTGACCCTAAAGGTGGAAGATTCATTGAAAATATTTGATTTGCAAGTAATGACAGGCACAGTGAAAAGTTTGTCTTGTGAGCAATACAGGCAGCTCACAGAGTTAAGTAGCATAGATAAGTAAATAATAGGGAAACAGCAGCAGGAACAAAAACACAGGTACATGCGAATACTAAGAGTCTGTGAGACCGTTCGGTATTCTAACAACAGTAGGGTAGAAACTGTTTCAAAACCGGTTGGTGTGTGTGTTCAGGCTTCTGTACCTTCTCCCCGATGGTAGAGGTTGTGATTGTCTGGGCCGAGTTCACCACTCTCTGTAACCGTCTCCGATCTTGAATAGTATAGTTGCCATACCAGCTAGTGAGCAGAAGGGCTTATGCCCGAAACATTGATTCTCCTGTTCCTTGGATGCTGCCTGACCTGCTGCGCTTTTCCAGCAACACATTTTCAGCATACCAGGTAGTGATACATCCAGATAGAATGCTGTCGATGGTGCACCTATAAACGTTGGCAAGGGTATTCGCTGTCAGTAATATCCGATGTTCTGGAGGGATCGGTGTTGAAGGGTTGGTTTGTTGATGAGAGTGTGATGAGAGCTGGCTTCCAAAAGCAACCTCTCCAACCGCACTCTCAGGAATCTCGTCCCCATCCAGAAACAGCAGTCCCTTGATCACCACCTTCAACATTCAATCCTGCAGATCCCCGAAAATCTTGTGCAAGATCATGTTGGATACCACTGACCATCAACTGAATGTGGAGATGGGGTTTCTTCCAAAATAGGTCAGAAATAGAGGATAAGCGACAGAGATACCCCAGATGGGACTTGAACCCACAATCCCTGGCTTAGGAGGCCAGTGCCTTATCCATTAGGCCACTGGGGCCACAACTGCCATGGCAGCCTTTAAGTACTGCATCCTGACCTCTCATTGTGTGTGTTTCTGTGTGTTGTGCTCTCACTAATTGGTTCTTACCCCTTCCATCTCATGCCACATTGTTGGCTGCTTGATAAATTGATCCCGCCTCCCATTTCTCCCCAAATGGACAGATGAGAAATCAACCAAACTCCAATTTTGCACATCTCAAGTCTGCGGAAAATGGAGCAGACAGGAAAATAGCAAAGGGCTCAATGTTATTTTGTGCAGCACTTTCAAGATATTTGCAGGAACTGGGGAAGTTGGAAGTGGAGATGTTGCAAAAAGCTGCATTGAGGACAAATCAACAGAATCTTAGCGGGCATTCAGACCATTGTGGCTGTGCTGTCTCTTTCAGACAATGCACCCCAAGATCTCCCAAATCCTGGAATTACCTTGTGAAAGTTTCTATTTAACAGCATTTGCCATGATCTCAACATAGGCACAATGATTTTTAACAGAGTAGTTAAAAAATCCAGTCAATTTGGATTGAGATGAAGTTGACATGGGATGAAAATCAGCCACTGCAAAGACCAGGCTTAAAAATGAAATCCCAGCTTTCAGAGGCCAGTGCCATAGCCATTAGGCCACGAGGGCACTATATTGACAGACCACTGGAAACAGTTGACCTCAAATGAGTGTGACAGCCAAGCACACTCCCAGATCTGTGACAACACACTGAGGGACGCACTAAAGATTCAGGCAGCTGCTGCTAAGGTGTAACAGGAAAACAACACAGTCTCAGGTCTTTCTGACAAATGATCACATCCTCTTTTCAGTTCTCAGACCCTCTTGGTGCCTGACACTGAACAGAGATCGTTTTCTGCCCAAGTACAAAATGCCTTTCTTTCCACAACGATACAGAAGGTTTGAGAAATGTCAATATTCCAATGGTTTGTTGGTTCTTTTCTCTCTGCATAGACTGTACACAACTGATTTAGAACCTTTGTATGCATTTCCAAATGATGTTACAAACTGTTTCAAGACTTTGTTAATAAAATCACGTTGGGGGGATCCAAGATGGTGGCGACCCAGCAAGTCTGTGTCTATAGTGCTCTTCCCAAGACTTTGGTAAAGTGGGTCACCCACCCCCACCACACTCACCAAATCATTTATAATACCTGTTAAATTTAACTAGTTGCTATTCCTGATGAAGGGCTTTTGCCCAAAACGTCGATTTCGCTGCTCGTTGGATGCTGCCTGAACTGCTGTGCTCTTCCAGCACCACTAATCCAGTCATTACATTTAAATAGTCTAATATTTCTTAAAGATGACCAAAGGGAAGGGAGCCCGCAGCTCTCAGCAAGCAGGACCCCCTGCCCCACCCTCTCCCTCTTCAGCTGCAGCAGAGACGTCCACAGCCGCCCCGGGGGACTTACCTACAGTAACAGGTCTTGTGGAGATGATCTCTAAACTGGACGCGAAGATCGACGCCTTTATCGAGGAGTCCCAAAATCGATGGGACTCACTCTCGGCCGCGCTGCAGAAGCACGACTGAGACATCCAGGAAATTGAGCGCCGAGTCGGAGGGGCAGAGTTAAAGGCCGCGACCTCCGAAACTACAGCGCAATCGGCCGTGGATCAGGTCCGGACTCTCGAACAGCGAGTCCGGACCTTAGAGAATTACATTGATGACCTCGATAATCGAGGTCATCGGAAAAATATTCGTTTGCTGGGCCTTCCCGAACGGAAAGAGGAAGGCCAGCTTACAGCATTCCTGGAGCAGTGGCTGCCACAGCTTTTAAATCTGGAAGCTGGATCAGGCCAGGGAAGGGTAGAATGGGCCTACTGGGTCACAATACGTGGGCCCGGCTCGAACCAGCGCCCACGCCCGGTCCTGTTCCGGCTGCAGAACTATAGGGAGAGGCAGATACTCCTGGAAGCTTCTAGAAATCTTGGAAAAAAACCCCAAGCTATGATCTATAAAGGATTCAAGATCATGTTATTCCAGGACTTTTCCCCAGCTCTGGTCCGAAAGAGGAAGGCATTCGGCGAGGCGAAGAAGCGTTTCAGGGACTTAAATATTCAGTACTCCTTACGCTACCCAGCGTCGCGACGCTTTAACCATGAAAGATCCGTATATAACTTCGGATCACCAGAAAAGGCTAAGGAATTCTTGGACTCTCTTAGATAAACTGTAAGAGATAATGGATGTTGGTTTGCCTTTCCCCCCACTTTGGTTTATATCCCCCCTTTTTTCCTTCTTTTTTCTTACCTTACTGTTTAATATTATCATGGGGGGTGGGGAGAGGGATTTGATTTTCTCCCCCCCCCCTTTGGGGTTGTTTCCTTTTATTACTTTATGTGTTTATATGGGTATGTGTGTATATGTATATATATATATTATTTCTATAAATAAGCTGGGGGGCTTGGTTAGTGTTGGTGGGGGGAGGTGGTTACCTTATTCTATTTTACCTCTGTCTTTAGGAGCGGGGTTGTTTCTCCCTTGTTATTTTGTATTATTATATTTAATTATTATTTGTTGAGGTTGTAATTTTATAGTTATATGTTTATATATAGTATTAACATTCCCAAATATATCCAGGTGTTGGTGTGGGCGGGGGTAGGGTGCTCACTGTTAACTCTAGCTTTGTATTATATCTGAATTCTCCTCATTTTATTGAGGAGCGCATCGGTTGGGAGAGGATATGATGGACTTTTGGAGAGGAAGTGACACCCCCTGGGAACAGGGGGAAAATCTCCACTTAGGTACGTTTTATATTTTTTAAAATTTAGAAATAGTTTTTTATTATACTGTTGTGAGTGTGTTAGAGAGCCTTTATTTTTGTAAATTTTATATGCTCTATGCTCGGGATGTTCTAGATTGGGCTTACCCTCCCGAGGGGTCTCGGATTTGCCCGGATGATTATGGTTGATCAGTCGGTTAAGTGGTGCACCTGGAATGTCAAGGGGAGTAATTCGCCAGTCAAAAGGAAGAAAATATGATCAAATCTTAAGAAAGAAAGAGTCGATATAGCTCTCCTACAGGAGACACACCTGTCGGATAAAGAACACTTGAAATTACGACAGGGTGGATTTGATCAGGCCTTTTTTTCTTCTTTTAGCTCAAAAAGCAGGGGAGATGTTATTCTTGTTCGGAAGAATTTCCCTTTCAAAATTCTAAATCAGATAAAAGATGAATCTGGACGATATATTTTGATCAAAGCCCTCATAAATGGAGAAGAATATGGGATTTTAAATTTGTACTGTCCCCCGGCACACCCTTTTAATTTTATAACGGAAGCTTTTTCAAAATTGATGGCTTTTGGTGCCCGTCATACAATTATAGGGGGAGACTTTAATTGTATTATGGATCCGGAAATAGATAGGATTCCCAAAAGTACTGTAGGAGTATCTCCCAGATCTAGACAATTGGTGGATCTGAACAAAGAATTAAGATTAGTAGATGTATGGAGATGTCTTCATCCACAGGGCAGAGATTTTTCTTTTTATTCCAATCCACATAAATGCCATACCAGAATTGATATGTTTTTTGCCCCCTCGATTTTTAAAAATTCCATATCATCCTGTAAAATAGGTAGTATAGCAATTTCCAACCACGCTGCTGTATATATGGAAACTAAGGCGAGGAACAATGGGACATCCCTTCGGCATTGGCGTATGGACCCCTTCCTAATGAAAGACAGTTAATTTGTAAAGTACTTCTCTCACGAATTTAAAACTTTTTTAGAAATTAATTCAGGTACGGCTAGCAACCCATCAATGATGTGGGAGACCATCAAAGCTTACACGCGAGGTTTGATCATCTCCTATTCAGCGACCCAGAAAAAATTGAAGGGAGAACAACAGCGTCTGCTCGAAGCTCGCTTAAAAGTAGCTGAAACAGCATACGCTGATAGACCTTCTATTATTAAGTTGCAAAGGATTACGGCCCTTAGGACAGCTCTAAGCACCACACTTACCCAAACGGCTAAGAGGGAAATATTATTTGCAAAACAAAGGTTATATGAATATGGCGACAAACCGGGTAGATACTTCGCATTTCTTGCAAAGACAAGGAAGGCCCCTCAGACTATTACGTCTATCAAGGAAAGTACGGGTATTTTGACTCATGATCATAATAATATAAATGCGATCTTTAGAGAATTTCATTCTGAGTTATATAAATCGCAGGATTGTGAAGATAGGACTAGGAGGATGCAGTAATTTTTTAAAATTTTGACCTTTCCGGGCCTAACTCCGGAACAGGTATCGGTCCTAAATGCTCCTCTAACAGTCCAAGAAATACTTGATGCAATCAGGCAACTTCAGAGCGGTAAGGCACAGGACCCAGATGGTTTTCAAGCTGAATTCTATAAAGAATTTACAGAAATATTGGCTGGTCCACTTATGGACATGTATAACTATGCATATAGTCAGGGCTGTCTCCCGCCTTCGCTGAAAGAGGCAAATATTTCTCTTATCCTTAAAAAAGGAAAGGATCCAGAAGATTGTACGTCATATAGACCAATATCCTTGCTAAATGTAGATTTTAAAATCCTTTCTAAAACGTTAGCACTGAGACTAGAAAGGGTACTGCCACATATTATAAAGGAGGATCAGACAGGGTTTATTAAGGGCCGTAGATCATCCAATAATATTAGAAGGGTTTTGAATATGATTCAAGCCTGTCATCAGGGAAAGATACCAGGAGTAGTAGTTTCATTAGACGTGGAAAAGGCATTTGATAGGGTTGAATGGTCATATTTGTTTTACACATTGGAAAGGTTTGGCGTTGGACAGGTGTTTACCAAATGGGTCTCAACATTGTATAGTGATCCCAAAGCAGTTGTGGTTACCAATGGATTAGGTTCGGATAGCTTCAGTGTGGGTAGGGGCTGCCGTCAGGGATGTCCTCTCTCACCATTGTTATTTACGCTAATAATTGAACCACTAGCAGAAGCTATACGGGCTGATCCTAATATAACGGCCCCGAGGATTGGTACAGGTAAACATAAAATTACCCTTTATGCAGATGATGGTCTTTTATTCCTCAGTAATCCTCTGATGTCCGTACCTTGCCTAATCCAAGTTATTAATACATTTAGTGCATTCTCAGGCTATAAAATTAATTTTTCAAAATCGGAGGCTATGCCACTGGGTGGCCTTGCTATGCTACCCCACTTAGTGAACGGATCCCTTTTTCCCTTTCGTTGGTCCCTGGAGGGTTTCTTATACTTAGGCATTTTTATTACCCCAGTATTTGGTCAGTTGTATAAGGCTAATTTTGTGCATTTACTGGAAAGGATAAGGCAGGACCTCCAGCAATGGGGAGACCTTCCAATTTCCTGGTTGGGTAGAATGGCACTAATTAAAATGAATGTTCTGCCCCGTCTCCTATATCCTATGAGAATGCTTCCGGTGATGCTGCCGAGGATGGCTCTACGTAAATTATATGGCAGGCTGGGTTCCTTTATCTGGAATCATAGACGGCCCCTCATTAAGCTGAAGAAGCTACAGCTTCCACAGACAAGGGGAGGACTGGACTTCCCAGATTTTAGGAAATATCAGTTAAGTTCCCTATTAAGTTACATAGCTGATTGGGTCTTGTCTGATCCACAATCAATCTGGTTGGACATCGAGGCTTCTCAAGTAAAATACCCACTTATTAACCTCTTATTTTCAGACAAGAGGAAAATCATTACAGACCACTGTAAAAACCCTATAATACTAAACACAATTAAGGCTTGGAATATAATGCGGCAAAATGAGGGTAACTCACATAAAACATCCCCCCTATGCCCCGATAGTGGGAGCGTGGGGATTCCAACCGGGGTTTACAGATACCACTTTTAAACTCTGGAGATCCAGGGGTATCTCATGTCTAGGGGACCTATTTAAGGATGGGGTCCTGATGTCTTTTGAACAGCTGCGTCAGAAATTCGGATTACCTAATGGAGACCTGTTTCGATACTTCCAAATTCGAGATTATATACAGAAGAAGACTACGTTATTAGATCATCTTTATAAATCAGATAGAGAATGTAATGTTCTACGACCAGTGGGGATATCTTCCGTCAGCACTATTTATCATTTACTACATGATGAAGTATCGGGAGATATGGACAATCTGCTTAAAACGTGGGATCAGGATTTGGGACTAGAAATCTCTATAGAAATGTGGAATGATATTTGGGAAAATGCTAGAAGAATTACTATCTGTAACATAACCCAGGCTATCCAGATGAAGATACTTCATAGGGCCCATATAGCACCGGTTCGATTGGCAAAATTTAAGGCAGGAGCATCTCCAATGTGTCCCAAATGTAAAATAGAGGTGGGCACTCTTGTACATTGCCTATAGACCTGTCATAAGATCCGTAGATAT
Organism: Chiloscyllium punctatum; assembly: GCF_047496795.1. NCBI lineage: Eukaryota > Metazoa > Chordata > Chondrichthyes > Orectolobiformes > Hemiscylliidae > Chiloscyllium > Chiloscyllium punctatum. Next base: position 75,136,597 of record NC_092756.1, on the reverse strand, counting down.
TGGACTAAAATAGCAAGCACCCTGGCAGAAATTTTAGGAACGGAAATTAAAGTGGACCCTGTATCTCTCCTTTTGGGCTTTTCGAACTCTCCCTCCCTGGACATGTACGGGAAGAGACTATTCTCTCTTTCTGGAAAAATATTTTGGTGAACTGGGTGGCTGAGGGCTCCCCTGGACTTTCAAATTGGAACAGATTAATTATGGAATGTATTCCCCTTGACTTCCTTACAAATATGGTACACTGAAAGACCGAATTATTTTATAAAATATGGCAGCCTTTCTTGAATTACATAAATACAGATATTTTGGCTATCCTAACAAGGGCTTTTATTCAATTGAGATTACAAACCTGGCTGGTCCGGGGCCCCTTAGGAGAGGAACCCTGCACGAATACGGGTTTTATTACATTTGATGTTAACACATTCCGAGCATGTAAGAGACTTTAATATACACTCTGGTTAGTTGTAGGTTAGATTAGTAGAAAGTTGAGTTTGTTTTTTATTTATTTTTCGGTATTTTTTTTCCTTTTGTTAAATTTTGGCTCTTGTATATTTGATTTAATTGTATATCAATTTTTGTATTTGAGAGTTTTGTTTATTTTTGTAAACTTGTAAAAATGTTAAATTTCTAATGAAAATATCTATAAAAAAAATAAAATCAAGTTGACTCCAGGAATTCTTCCAAGATGTCAGCAATGATCCCAATGAGCCAACCAACGAACGGGAACAGTCATCAGAGAGATCCATCGTGGAGCGACCAAAGAAGGAGTCGATTTGTATCCCTGCGGAGGGCCGCTGTCCTGACCTTGAGATGTGTGCTCAACCGTCAGGAGATGGGTGAATGACAGATTTAAAAATCACACAACACCAGGTTAGAGTCGAACATGTGGAAGCACTAGGTTTCGGAGCACTGCTCCTTCATCAGGTGGTTGTGGAGAATAAGA
>NC_092756.1:75093154-75130654 GCF_047496795.1 Chiloscyllium punctatum | reverse complement strand
TTTTCAAGCACTTCCTCTTTTGTAATGGCTACCATATTCAAATCTGCCCCCGACTCTCCTTAATTGTTAGGATAATGCTCATGTCTTCCACTGTGAAGACTGACACAAAGTATTTACCAAGTTCTTCAGCCATTTCCTTATCTCCCTTCACGAACCTTCCTGCATCAATTTGGAACGGCCCAATTTCTACTTTTGCCTCTCATTTGTTTCTTATGTATTGAAAGAAACTTTAACAATCATTTCTAATATTACTGGCGAGCTTACCTTCATATTTGATCCTCTCCTTCCTATTTCTATTTCTTTGTTATCCTCTGTTTATTTTTGTCGGCTTCCCAATCTTCTGATTTCCCAGTGCTCTTGGCCACTTTGTAGGCTCTCTCTTTCCCTATGATACATTTCCTGACTTCCTTTGTCACCCCTGCCTGTTTAATTCCCGCCCCCTGACGGATAATGTTTCTGCCAAGAGAAGACTGAGGGAGTTTGGGATCCAGTACTCTCTGAGGTATCCGGCGGTGCTCCGATAACCTTACATGGATCCGTACATCTCTTTGATACATCGGAGAAGGCAAGAGACTTTGTGGACAAATTAACCGAATCTGAACAATTTAGTATCTACAAATAGTGTTGTTTGGTTATGACTTTGTTGTTTTTTAAAAAACCGAGGAAGTCCAGTTGGAGCTTTCTTTTCCTTGTTTTCCCGATTGGGTAATAATCTGGTTTAAACTGTGTTTGGTGGTGGTTGAGATGTGTACTTTCAATTTCTAAGTGAAGTTATGCCAGAGGATGGGTGGGGTATTTACCCCATCGATCTTAAATGTTTTTTATCTTTATTTATATTGCTATTCTATGGTATATTTACTTTCTATTCTGCTTGTGTTTGTGCAACGGCTCGAGCTAGAAGGAGGGAAACTGGTTGGGATGGCTAGATGCTCACTTATGGGCAGTTTGGGATGGGTAGTTGCCCCCTTTGGGCAGGAGGTGAGTTCCCCTATTCAGCGCCATTGGCACTTTATATGGTGGTTTGTATTGCTTTTAATCTTTGATAGTTTTGGAGGTTTGTTAAATGTCGTGGTTTCAGTTTATGTAGTTTTTAGATTTGATGGAGCATATGACACTAAGGCTCAGTGATTTGTGGTTCGAGTTCCTCCTCTCTGGAATTTAAATGTTACTGCAGAAGGTTATGGCTAATGACTTGATTAAATGGTGAACCTGGAATATCAAGGGAAGTCACTCACCAATTAAGAGGAATAAGGTACTTTTGAGTCTTAGAAAGGAGAAAGTGGATGTTCCTTTGTTACAGGAGATGCACTTGGATGACAGGGAGCATTTGAAACTACAGCAGAATGGCCTTGATCGGGTTTACTTCACATCATTTAATCCCAGAAAGAGGGGAGTGGCTGTATTGGTGAGGGGGAATCTCCCATTTAAGTTACTAGAGTGTGTTAAAGACACACACAGAGGAGGTTTGTAACTCTTATAGCCTTGATAAATGGTGAAGAATATGGTGTTTAAATGTTTTTTGCCTTCCAGCCCAGCCCCTCAACTTTTTGTTTTCTAAATTGATCAGTCTGGAGTCCTGGCATATCATTATAGGGGGAGATTTTAACTGTCTCATGTATCCCACAGTACAGAGGTTGCCCAAAGCCACCACCCCCGATATCCTCTGTACAAACTAAACAATGAGTGGATCTGTGTGTGGAGTGAGGGTTGGTGGACATCTGGAGGTGTCTCCACCCTACAGGCAGGGATTTTACGGTTTTTCCCAATACACACAGATGTCACACCAGGATTGATTTTTTTCCAATCCCCGTGGCAACCCTGGACTTGGTGGCAGCTTGTACGATCGGTAATATTACCATCTCTGATCACACTCCAGTGTACCTGTTGGTTAAGATTAAGGACGTTACAGTGGGTCCAAGGCACTGGCAAATGGATCTCTTCATCATCAAGGATAATACGTTTGTGGAGCATTTCTCTCGGGAATTTTGGGCGTTCCTAGACAATAAATCACGCTCGGTTAGTAGCCCATCCTTCCTTTCGGAAATTGACAAAGCCTATGCCAGTGGGTCAGTTATTTCCTACTCTGCCAGTAGGAGGCGGAAGAAGGGTGAGCAGCAATGTCTCCTCGAAGCACGGTTGAAGGCAGCTGAGAAGGCCTACTTTGATAGGCCCTCATTGGTCAAGTTACAGAGGATTACGGCACTGCGGTCTGCATTGAATTCTGTGCTCACGCAGACAGCAAAGAATGAGCTTAATTTTGCAAAGCAAAGGTTATATGATCATGGAGACAGGCCTGGTAAATACTTAGCATATCTCGCTCGGAAAAGGAGCGCCCCTCAAGCCATTACGGTGATTAGGGAAGGGTCTGGGAACCGAATGTGTGACTCCAAAAAGATTAATGTGTCATTCCAGAGAATTTTCTCTAAGTTATACCAATCTGAGGTTTGTGAGGCGGGGCGGGCCAAAATGAAGGCTTTATTCAAGGATCTGGAGCTCCTGGGTGTGACCCCTGAACAAGAGTCTTTTCTCAATGTCCCCTTATCAGAGCAAGAGGTGCAGGAGGCTGTGAAGCAGCTTCAGAATGGAAAGGCACCCGGTCCTGATGGACTTCCCAGTGAATTCTAGAAGGAATTTATAAACATATTGTCAGGCCCGATGTTCAACATGTTTAATGACTCATACAGCCATGTTTGTCTCCCGCCATCTCTGAGACAGGGCAATATTTCGCTTATTCTTAAAAAAGGGAAGGTCCTGGGGGACTGTGCTTTGTACAGGCCCATTTCACTCTTAAATGTGGACTTTAAAATCCTCTCTAATACTCTTGTGTTCAGGCTGGAGACTGTGTTACCTTCTATTGTTAAAGAGGACCAGACGGACTTCATAAAGGGCCACAGATCCTCCAATAATGTTAGGAGGCTGCTTAATGTAATTCAAGTGTGTCAACAACAGTCAATATAGGGATTGGTGATTTCTCTAGATACAGAGAAGGCGCTTGACCGAGTTGAGAGGGCGTCTGGGATCTCCCAGACATTAAAAGCAACCAACAATCTTGTCCTCATTCTTTCATCAAATCCAGCAGTTTCAGTCCCTCGCCTGTTAGCATGCATCTGTGTGTTTGGCACCTTTTTGGGGGACAAGATTAATCTTGCAAAATCAGAGGCTATGCCTATGGGTGGTCTTATGAAAGTGTTAAGTCTTGTGGGTGAATATCGATTCCCATTTAAATGGTCACAGGGGGGTTTTGTGTATTTGAGCATGTTCATTACTCCAGTTCTGAATCGGCTGTTCAAAGACAATTTTGTTTAATTATTTGACAAAATCAAACAAGACCTTCAAAGATGGAGGCCCTTCTGGTCTCGTGGTTGGGTCGGATAGTGCTTATTAAGATGAATATTCTCCCTCGTTTACTATCCCCTATATGGATGCTCCCCCTGATTTTCGATAAGCAAACATTCAGGAGACTGAACGGCTGGTTCAGCCCCTTTATTTGACATCGTCAGTGGCCCCTCATTAAATGAGCTAAACTGCGATTGTCTCACAGACTGGGGGGAGTGGATCTCCCAGACATTAAAAGCTACCAACTAAGCTCACTTTTATCCTACATGAGTGATTGGGCTTGTGGGGACCCTCTTTCAATATGGTTCGATATTGAAACCTCCCAGGCTAAGGTGACCCCTTACTCACTTTAGTGTTTGGACAAAATGAGGACACTTCGGGAATATTGCCATAACCCAATAGTTATCGATACTGTTAAAGCACGGAGGGCAATTCAGCAGAGGGAAGGCAATCTTGGCAAGACATCTTCTCTTACACCGGGTATGCCGGGTTTTCAACCGGGGATGATAGATTCAGGATCCAAACATTGGGCAGTTAGGGGTGTGTGTTGCGTGGGTGATTTGTTTGAGGGAGACACAATGATGTCCTTCGATCAGTTAGCACGGAAACACGAGCTACCGAACAGGGACCTCTTTTGTTTATTTCAAGTTAGAGATTTTATTCAAAAAAAGACGACTTTTGACTGATCCCACCAACTCCGACATAGAGAGAGGGGTGATTTCGCCCCATATCCTGCAGACCCCACAAAGTTCTGTTCTTTTCTGACACAACATCCCACCAAACCCAACACAGACCAGGGGACATTTCCAGGGGAGATGAGAAATCGATTTGACATCAGACAAAGAAGATCAGTCGTGAAGACAAGGCTTAAAAGTTAGCCATCCCAGATGGGACATGAACCCATAATCCGAGGCTGAGGAGGCCAGTGCCTTATCCATTAGACCACTGGGGCCACATCTACCAAACTGAAATGGCAGCCTGTAAATACTGCACCCTGAACCTCTCATATTGTGTTCTTCTCTGAGTTTTATCCTCACACTGATTGGTTGTTCCCCCTTCCATCTCACGCTAAATCATTGACTGCTTGATAAAATTGATCTTACCTCCCATTTCGCCCCAAACGGACAGACAAGAAATCCATCAAACTCCAACTTTGCACAATTGCAGTCTGAGGAAAATGGTGCAGACAGGAAAATAGCAAAGGGCTCAATGTTATTTTGTGCAGCACCTTGAAGATATTTACAGTTAGTGGGGGAGGAGTAAGTGGAGATGTTGCAAACAGCTGCATTGAGGACAAATCAACAGAATCATAGCAGGCATTCAGCGCATTGTGGCTGTGCTGTCTCTTTCAGACAATTCACACCAAGATCTCCCAATTCCTGGAATTACCTTGTGCAAGTTTCTACTAAAGAGCATTTTCCATAATCTCGAAGCAGGCAAGTAATTTTTAACGGAGTAGTTGAAAAATCCAGTCAATTTGGATTGAGATGGAGTTGATATGGGATGTAAATCAGCCACCACAAAGATCAGGCTTCAAAAGTCAACACCCCAACAGGGATTTGAACCTCCAATGCACTCCATCAGAAGCTACAGTCTTACCCATTAAGCCACAAAAACTCAGTGACAGTACTCGATTGGGAATAGTTGATCTTAAACGAGTGCTAACGGCGAGCATATTCCAAGATCTGTCACGACACACTGAGAGATACACTAATGTTTCGGGCAGCTGCTGCCAAGTTGTACAGGGAAACAACACAGTCTAAGGTCTATCACAAATTATCACATCGTTCTTTAAATTCTCAGACCCTCTTGGTGCCTGACAATGAACAGAGATCGGTTCCTGCGCAAGTCCAAAATGCCTTTATTTTTCGTGACACAGAACTTTGAGAAATGTCAAAATTCCAGTGTTTTGTTGGTTCTTTTCTCTCTGCATAGACAGTGCTCAACTGGTTTAGAACCTTTGTCTGCATTTCTATTTGATTTTTTATGAATAAAGTATATTTTATAAATAAACAAAAATCTGGAGAGAGAGAAGATCTGCCCGAACTTGTGAGACCCCGCTTTGTGGAAGAGAGGCAGCCCTATATCGGGACAGGAAGGGGATTCCAATGGCTCAACATGTATTGTTCCAGTTAATACCCTCGCCTCCTTGACCACAAAGTGAAGTGGGAGATGGCACGGGGCAGGGTGACACTAGGCACACGGACACACAAGATGGCCGCTGAGCCATTAGTTGGCCACTTGGCACACAAGATGGCCGCCGGACCACAATATGGAGAGAGACAGCAGAGCAAACACAGACACTGCCTGGGGCCACCAGAATGCCAGCAAAATGCACTCACAAATGAGTTGATTATTTTAAGGCGGATGGGAGAGACAATACACATGAAGAACATACACTCCCCGCCAAAGGGTCTGGTCAGACAACACGTTTGATAGAAATGTTAGATACAGCCTCAATACAGAGTGATAATAGTCAGGGCTGCAGTAATCGGCCTTCTCAGGAAGAGCGATTAGCGCCCATTACTACAGCAACGGACTTCCGCGCAGATGCTGAAACTGACAACAACTGCACTGAAATTAACAAAGGCCACACTGGAACTGACAATAACTGCACCGAAACGATCAAGGATTCTGCAATGTTTACAATAAACAAGCCATGTTACAGAGACAATAACCTCATCACTGACCTATTATATCACAAAATGTATAACAGTATCTTGACCATGTGCTCCGGGTTGAGAGAAGAATCACAGCTGACCACTGTGCTGTTGGTGCTGCTCTCTCCCCGGAGCTCCGGGATTTCCTTGGACAATAAACTCTGTTGGTGAACCCCGACTCTGACTCAGGGCCTGGTGATTTTCAGCAGTTGCCTTCCCACAAATGTTTGTCCAATCTGTGGATGTGGCACTCCAAGTTCTCCAACGATGGCCTAACTACCTCACATCTCCATCATAGCCTCCTTGCAATTGTATTCAATACCTTGACTAAGAAAGGTAAAGGCCCAAAAGCATAGCCACAGCCCCATCAGTTCCAACCTTGAACACCCAGATTTCAATCATTTCCATTGACATATTGGACCTTATCATAAATACCAAACATGCAGGTAATCTGGGGTTCAGCTGGTAATGTTGACAGAATATAGCTTAGACTGACACCAACACAACCAAAACAGAAGCTGCTTTGTCCATAGATTGGTAGCTCTATCCGTTGGCTCTATCCCAGTGACCTCATGGGTAAGGCACTAACTTCCTAAACCAGAGATTGTGCGTTCAAGTCTTATTTGGGGTTTTGATTTGTTGAAACCTTCACTGTGCAGCTGATCTTAATCTTGTATGGTCACAGGACCATGGCAACAAATTTGAAATTTGACCAGACAGAAAATTGGCCAAACTAAGTTAAACAGCAGCTATCGGCTCGAGACAACAGTGCAACTAAGATCAAAGAGCTACAAAGATTCAAGAAGAACCAGTTCCAACCAGACTGAGGGTTATATATTGTGAAGTGTCAGCCTGAGCCAATCCACTTTATAGCTCCTGGCATGACAACAGTGAAGGGTATTGGTGTGACCCCATTGGATGATGTGAACCCAGCTCATGACCGTATTGGCCAAAGCCACAGAAGATTCTGGAAGATCAGATACAGGAGAGGAGGAAAACACACCTGACCGCCAAACGCTGAGCAAAGCCTTCAGTGGGTCCTGCAGTGGAGATCTGACCATCTGCTCCAAAACTGTTCATAAAAGACTTCGCATGAGAAGGGCAGGCCATTCAGCCCATCACATCCACACTGACCCTCTGAAGAGCATCCCTTCCAGGCCCAACCCCTATCCTCTCACCCTGCATTCCCCAAAGCCAATCCACCGAACCTGCACATCTTTGGGCTGTGGGAGGAAACCAAAGCACCCGGAGTACCCCATGGAGGGAATGTGCAAACTCGGCACAAACAGACACCCAAGGGAGGAATCAAAGCCAGGTCCCTGATGCTGTGAGGCAGCAATGCTACCCACTGAGCCACCATGCCATCCCCAGGAGAATCTCAGCAGGTTTTCAGCCATTGTGACTGTGCTGTTTCTTTCAGGGAATTCACCTCAATCCTGCAAATCTTGTGCAAGAAGATGTTGGGCACCACTTCCCATCAACTGAATGCAGACATGGAGATTTTCCCAAAGTAAATTAGAAATCAAGTTGACAAAGGGCAGGTAACTGACACCCCAGATGGGACTTGAACCCACAACCCCTGGCTTAGAGGGCCAGTGCCATATCCACTAGGCCACTGGGGCCACGCAGCCAGATGGAAATCACAGCCTTTATGTACTGCACCCGACCTCTCATACTGTGTGTGTCTGAGTGTTGTACTCTCACTGATTGTTTTTGACCCCTTCCATCTCATGCTAAATTGTTGGCTGCTTGATAAATCAATCTCACGTCCCATTTGTCCCCAAACGGACAGATGAGAAATTAACCAAACTCCAATGTTGCACAACTCAAGTCTAAGGAATATGGAGCAGACAAGAAAATAGCAAAGGGCTCAATGTTATTTTGTGCAGCACCTTGAAGATATTTGCAGTTAGTGGGGAAGGAGTAAGTGGAGATGTTGCAAAAAGCTGCATTGAGGACAAATCAACAGAATCTTAGCAGGCATTCAGCCCATTGTGGCTGTGCTGTCTCTTTCAGACAATTCACCCCAAGATCTCCCAAATCCCGGAATTACCTTGTGCAAGTTTCTATGTCACATCATTTGCCATAATCTCAATGTAGGCACAGTGATTTTTAACAGAGTACTGTCGATGAAAAATTCAGGATTAGTGGTGCTGGAAGAGCACAGCAGTTCAGGCAGCATCCAAGAAGCTTCGAAATCGACGTTTCAGGCAAAAGCTGTTCGGAATAAAGGCTGTGAGCCTGAAGCGTAGAGAGATAAGCTAGAGGAGGGTGGGGGTGGGGAGAATGTAGCATACAGTACAATGGGTGAGTGGGGGAGGGGATGAAGGTGATAGGTGGAAAAGGAGGTAGGCAGGTAGGACAAGTCCGAACAAGTCATGTGGACAGTGCTGAGCTGGAAGTTTGGAACTAGGGTGAGGTGGGGGAAGGGGAAATGAGGAAACTGTTGAAGTCCACATTGATGCCCTCGGGTTGAAGTGTTCCAAGGCGGAAGATGAGGCGTTCTTCCTCCAGGCGTCTGGTGGTGAGGGAGCGGCGGTGAAGGAGGCCCAGGACCTCCATGTCCTCGGCAGAGTTGGAGGGGGAGTTGAAATGATTCCAATGGCTCAACATGGATTGTTCCAGTTAATATCCTTTTTCAGATGGATAGAGCTGGAGAGAGAGTAAAGATTGTGGGAATTTGGGGAATGCTGACAATCTGTTTTAATATTTTGTTAATAAAATCAAGTTGAACCGCAAACCATATTTGGTCCCCCTTTGTCTGCATCACCAACAAGAATACTGAGGGAAAGTTGAGTTTAATTATATTGTGTTACTAATGTTCATCTGGTTGATCAGTGGAAATTAAAAGCCATGTCACACAACAGGCAGAGTCAATCTTTAGCTGAGTAGAAGTTCAGCAGAGAGAAACAGACTTACTTTGTGAGATAATACGTCATTCCTGTCCCATTGATCTCTTAACTGCAGGGAACTTTCAGATACGTGGTATCTTTAGAGCAATTAAATATCCTCCCAAGATATATGCTTTCACTCTCAACTGAAGATGTTATAACTTCAATGGCTAAGAGCATTAACCAATAAATCAATGCCAAGCCAGTTGAAGTATTACACTTGGCACATCATCATCGCTGTAATTGCAGAATGCAGCATAACCTATTCCATCTTCTAACCTACTGACAGCCTACTTTTCAGAAGTCTCCTTACACGACTCTGAAAACAAATTAAAAGAAACCAATTAAACTAAATAAGCACAAATCAAAATGTCCCAGTCATTTAAAAAGGCTCTGTCACAAAAGTCAAAATCTCCCAAGAAAGCTTACACTTACAGAGTCACAGAGTTGGACAGATCCTTCGCTCCAACTCGTCCATGCCAACCAGATATCCGAAAGTTATCTAGTCCCACAAACCAGCATTTGGCCCATATCCCTCTGAAGCCTTCTTATTCATGTCCCCACCCAGCTGCCTTTTAAATGTTACAGAGTCTTAGAGTTATACAGCACGGAAACAGACCCTTTGGTCCAACCCGTCTATGCCGACCAGATATCCTGAATTAATCTCGTCCGACTTGCCAGCATTTGGCCCATATCCCTCTGAAGCCTTCTTATTCATGTCCCCATCCAGCTGCCTTTTAAGTGTTACAGAGTACTGGAGTTATACAGCACGGAAACAGACCCTTTGGTCCAACTCGTCTATGCCGACCAGATATCCTGAATTAATCTAGTTTGACTTGCCAGCATTTGGCCCATATCCCTCTAAACCCACCCTGTTCATATACCCCCATCCAAATGCCTTTTGAATGTTTTGGAGGAGCCGGTGTTAGACTGGGGTGGACAAAGTTAAAAATCACACAACACCAGGTTATAGCCCAGTGGGTTTATTTGGAAGCACGAGTTTTCGAAGCGATGCTCCTTCACTGGGTGGTTGTCTTCACCTGATGAAGAAGCAGCGCTCTGAAAGCTAGTGCTTCCAAATAAACCTGTGGGATTATAACCTGGTGTTGTGTGACTTTTAACTTCTAAATGTTGTTATTGTACTAGCCTCCACCACTTCCTCTTGCAGCATGTTCCATATAAGCACCACCCTCTGCATGAAAAGGTTGCCCCTAAGGTTCCTTTTAAATTATTATTCCTCTCACCTTAAACCTTTCCCCCTCTGTTTTTGTACTCCCCCACCCTGGGGAAAGGACTGAAGCTATTCACCCTATCCATGTCCCTCATGGTTTTATAAACCTTTATAAGGTCACCCTTCAGCCTCCGATGCTCCAGAGAAAATATCCTCAGTCTATTCATCCTCCCCCGATAGCACAAACCCTGTAACCCTTGCAACACCCTTGTAAATCTTTTCTGAATGCTTGCAGGTTTTACAACATCTTTCTACAGCAGGGAAACCAGAATTGAACGCAGTATTCCAAAAGGTGGTCTAACCAATATCCTGTACAGCCACAACCCAACATCCCAATTCCTATACTCAATGCACTGATTCATAAAGGCAAGTGGATCAAATGTCTTCTTCACTATGCTATCTACCTGCAACTCCTTCTCTTCCTAATCTGTGTGTATGTGAGTTACAATAATCTTTTTGAATTCTGATATGAATAGATTCGCTCTTTTGTTAATTCAACATATCCAGGTTTAATTGGATACTTTTAAACACCAATTCAAATGGTTTGGGAGGAAGACATCCACAAGAAAGGGTCCCTTTTCAAATTAATCTGTTAGTGACCAATCAAGGATCCAGGTAAATGAAGAAAGGAAACCATTTCATCCCTGCTCACCTGGGAGCTTAACAATTTGGGGTATCTGTCTGGAACTGTAATAACGTGGGGAAAAATAATCACACCAGCCTCTCTTTGTAAGTTCTCCATGTATTTACGAAACAATGCCCTTCACCAGCACATCTCAGTGATATATTTAACATTCCATTCACATTAATCACTCCAAGGGCATGTTTTACGTTCGGAATATAAACAGTAAGTGTTGAAATTCTCAGCTTCGGAAGCATCTGCTGAAAAAATCAAAATGAATATTGCAAATTGATAATTGTGTTTCTCTCCACAGATGCTGCCTGACCTGCATTTCAGTATTTCTTGATTTTATTGCAGATTTTCAGCACATGTGGTATTTAACTTGTGTATAATTTTTTTACGTAAGGAGAATGGAGACTTGAAAACATTGAATGGGACTTTTGCTCATTAACCTCTTGGGAATTGTCTGCTATTGAATGATTTGATTCAGACTTTAGACAAGGTGCAATCATGACAAAGTCTGTGGGATTGTACTTATTATATATCAAGGAACAGCTCATCAAATAAGGCAATCCTCTGAAACATATGAATTCTCACCTCAAGTTTGGGGAGAAAGGTATAAAGGATCAGTATTAGATGGGGTGAGATCTGAACAACTTCAGAAAAACTTTGATCTTAAAACTACAATTCTGCAGGAGAGTGTTTATTACAGTGAGTGATACCACACAGTATTTCAATTGCACTGAATTGGTTTTGAAAGATAACTCAATAAATGCAGGTTGATGCTGTAGATGGTTCCTGTCGATATATTTCGTTGACCTGTTCAGACGTGTTATGATGTTAAGTCTCAGGCAGAAAGAGGAAGAAGGTATAAGTAAGGTTCAAGAAACTGAAGACAGACAGAGCCCTGGAGATAACAGGAATGAACTCAAACTAGGAAATAGAGAATTTGAAGCGACCATGCGATGTTTATGGAAAACAGGATTAAGGAACCTCCAAGGCACTTTACAGAGGGATAACAAGCAACAGGTCACCAGGGAAAGAGTATGTCTTCTCAGAGCAAAGGAGGGAATTTACACATGGAGCCGGAGGAAGTGGGTGAGGTTCTTCATGAATAAACTGCATTGGTATTTCTTTAGGATTCTGGGTAGTCCAAGATGGAGGATGGGAAAAAGTTGTGACTGTAAGAGCTGCCTCTTTTTTGAGGCCTTTTTCTGTGTTGGGGGTGATTTCCTCAAATTCCAGGAGCAGCAATTACTGTTTTATTATGCAACTTTGGAGAAAAACAAACTCAAAACAACGGCACTTTTAAAAGGAAGAAAATCAGACAAAGAAAGTGAGTACATGGTCAGGGGGGCGGGAGGGAAGAAACCTACACTGCTCACTGATATGGATAGGAAGGGTCGAGAGGGATATGGGCCCAGTGTGGGCGAATGGGACGAGATTAGATTAGGATATGTGGTCAGCATGGACGAGTTGGATCGAAGGGTCTGTTCCCATGCTGTACATCTCTATCACTCTCTGACATGGTGGATGGTGAGTCTTGTATATTGATATTCTAGAGCATGTCAATATTAAAAAGGAGGTGTTGGGTGTTTTGAAAAGCATTAAGGTAGACAAGTCCCCAAGACCTGATGGAATCTATCATAGAATCCTGAGAGAGACAGGTGTGGAAATTGCTACGGATTTGTACAAAATATTTGTATCCTTTATCGTCACAGGAGAATTCCCAGAGGACTGGAGAATACCCAATGTTGTTTCTTTCTTAAAGAATGGCAACAAGAATAATTCAGGAAATTAAATGCCAGATTGGCTTCCTGTTATTCATTGCTTGGACATCACTGTCTGTGCCTGGATGGTACCCTCTGGAAGTCACTCTGTAAAGATCTCCACCCCTCTACCTTGGGGTCTCAGGATCTCAAGGTGTTCCTCTCTTTGGCCAAGGTTTCGGTCCATGTGTAATGGTTTCCTGAATGTGGTTCCTGTGAAGTGCCTTGTGCCATGAAAAGGGATCCCTACATGCAGGCTGTAGTTGGGTTGAAGTGTTATGGAGAGCAGGCAGGAAAGTGGAGTTGAGGCCGAGATGAGATCAGCCATGATCGTGTGGAATGACAAAGCAGGCTCGAGGAGCTGAATTTACGAATTTTTAAGATCATTCTGCTGGGCCACTTTTCGTTGTTGCCTGTCCCAAAGTCCACCTTGGAGGATGGTTACCTGAAGGATCGAGGTTGAAAGTCCCTGATCGTTGAAGTGATCTCCGACTGGGAGGGAACACCTCTGTTTGGTGATTGTTACGCGGTGCCCATTCATCTGTTGCCGTAGCCTCTGCTCGGTCTCACCAATGTACCATGCATTGGGCATCCTTCCCTGCAGCGTATGAGATAGACAACATTGGCCGAGTCACGTGAGTACCTGCCGCGTACATGGTGGGAGATGTCCCCATGTGTAATGTCGGTATCCATGGCGACACTCTGACACGTTTTACAGTGTCTGCTGTGACAGGGTTGTTTGGTGTTGTCCTGAAGGCCGGGCAGTTTGCTGTGAACAATGGTCTGTTTAAGGTTTGGTGGCTGTTTAAAGGTGAGAAGTGGAGGGGTGGGGAAGGTCTTGGCGAGGTGCTCATCCTCATCGATAATGTGTTGCAGGCTGTGGAGAATGTGACGTAGTTTCTCAGCTCCTGGTAAGTACTGGACAATGAAGGGTACCCTGTTGGTTACAGCTCGTGTCTGTCTCCTGAGGAGGTCATTGCAGTTTCTCCCTGGGGCATGTCAGAACTGGCGATTGATGAGTTAAGCATCGTATCACATTCTTATCAGGCCATCCTTGTGTACTTCCAAGTGCCCCTCACATTCCCCCTGACCTGAACAGATCCTGTGTAAGTGTACGGCTTGTACAGAGGGGACGTCTGTTTTAATATGTTGAGGGTGGGTTTGTGGTTGAGTGAGGTGCTGTGGTGTCCATCCTTGATGGAGATGCATGTGTCCATGAATGAGACAGATACTAAACATTAGTCCATGGTGAGTTTGATGGTGGGATGAAACTCGTGAAATGTTGGTGAACATAAATGTTGGGAGAGTGCAGCATTGTTCTGACATGAACACAACCAAGGTTGAGGGGATCAATTCTCCTGACATGGCCCCAGAAGCACGTGTTGTCCCAGTGACCTAACAGCTCCATCTCTGATCTTCTAAGCTACTGCCTGTGGTTTACATCCCTTCTGGGGATACTTTCAATTTAAACATTCTCTCCAATTAAAACCCTCTCACTGCATTATCTCCATTCAAATTAAGTTAATCTCTGACCTAATATCTTTAAAACTCTACATGGCTGATCATGGAATTAAAACATTACCAAGTCAGTTTGATACATGTGGAAACAAACGTTTGATAAACTGGAGCGAAAGGGAGTGGAATTAATTTCTCAGCTCTCCCAAAGAGACAGCATTGACATGATGGGCTTCAGTATATACAGTCACATTCGAAGATTCATTGATCTGAAATTAAACAGTCAAATGTCTGTTTCACCACAGTCGACTCATCTGTTGTTCGTTTCCTCACTGATGCAGGAATTAGCATTGACCCATTTGTTCTTGTCTTTCTGGGACCATTCCTTCAATGTTGGCTGTACAAACATTGAGCTTGCTTGACTTCTATACTGTCCTCTTGGTATTTAACAGGATAAAATGCAGGTGAAATAAAGTTATTCCATACGCAAAAATTTATACTTAAATTCGATGAGTTGGACCAAGATAACAGTCACCCTAAAGGTGGAAGATTCGTTGAAAATATTTGGTTTGCAAGTAATGACAGACACAGTGAAAAGTTTTGTCTTGTGAGCAATACAGGCAGCTCACAGAGTTCAGTAGCATAGATAAGTAAATAATAGGGAAACAGCAGCATGAACAAAAACACAGGTACAGGCGAGTATTGAGAGTCTGTGAGACCGTTCAGTATTCTAACAACAGTAGGGTAGAAACTGTTTCAAAACTGGTTGGTGCGTGTGTTCAGGCTTCTGTACCTTCTCCCCGATGGTAGAGGTTGTAGAAAAACATTGCCAGGGTGGGATGGATCTTTGAGAATGCTGGAGACCTTTCCTTGACAGTGGGCCTGGGAGATGGATTCTATAGATGGGAGGTTGGCCTTTGTGATTGTCTGGGCTGAGTTCACCACTCTCTGTAACTGTCTCCGATCTTGAATGGTACAGTTGCCAAACCAGGTAGTGACACATCCAGACAGAATGCTGTCGATGGTGCACCTATAAACGTTGGCAAGGGTATTCTCTGTCAGTAATATCCGATGTTCTGGAGGGATCAGTGTTGAAGTGTTGGTTTGTTGATGAGAGTGTGATGAGAGCTGGCTTCCAAAAGCAACCTCTCCAACCGCACTCTCAGGAATCTCGTCCCCATCCAGAAACAGCAGCCACTTGATCACCACCTTCAACATTCAATCCTGCAGATCCTTGAAAATCTTGTGCAAGATCATGTTGGATACCACTGACCATCAACTGAATGCAGAGATGGGGATTTTTCCAAAATAGTTTAGAAATAAAGGATAAGCCACAGAGACACCCCAGATGGGACTTGAACCCACAACCCTTGGCTTAGAAGGCCAGTGCCTTATCCATTAGGCCACTGGGGCCCCACTTGCTTTTTGCCAATGGCAGCCTTTAAATACTGCACCCTGACCTCTCATCGTGTGTGTTTCTGTGTGTTGTACTCTCACTGATTGGTTCTTCCGCCTTCCATCTCATGCCACATTGTTGGCTGCTTGATAAATTGATCCCGCCTCCCATTTCTCCCCAAACGGACAGATGAGATATCAACCAAACTCCAACTTTGCACAACTCAAGTCTGAGGAAAATGGAGCAGACAGGAAAATAGCAAAGGGCTCAATGTTATTTTGTGCAGCACCTTGAAGATATTTGCAGTTACTGGGGAAGGTGGAAGTGGAGATGTTGCAAAAAGCTGCATTGAGGACAAATCAACAGAATCTTAGCGGGCATTCAGCCCATTGTGGCTGTGCTGTCTCTTTCAGACAATTCACCCCAAGATCTCCCAAATCCCAGAATTATCTTGTTTAAGTTTCTACTAAACAGCATTTGCCATAATCTCAACACAGGCACAATGATTTTTAACAGAGTAGTTAAAAAATCCAGTCAATTTGGATTGAGATGAAGTTGACATGGGATGAAAATCAGCCACTGCAAAGACCAGGCTTAAAAATGAAATCCCTGAAATCCCAGATTTCAGAGGCCAGTGCCATAACCATTAGGCCATGAGGGCACTATATTGGCAGACCACTGGGAACAGTTGACCTCAAATGAGTGTGACAGCCAAGCACACTCCCAGATCTGTGACAACACACTGAGGGACGCACTAAAGGTTCAGGCAGCTGCTGCCAAGGTGTAAAAGGGAAACAACACAGTCTCAGGTCTTTCTGACAAATGATCACATCGTCCTTTCAGTTCTCAGACCCTCTTGGTGCCTGACAATGAACAGAGATCGTTTCCTGCCCAAGTCCAAAATGCCTTTCTTTCCACAACGATACAGAAGGTTTGAGAAATGTCAATATTCCAATGGTTTGTTGGTTCTTTTCTCTCTGCATAGACTGTACACAACTGATTTAGAACCACTGTATGCATTTCCAAATGATGTTACAAACTGTTTCAATACTTTTTTAACAAATTCAAGTTGAAATGCAAATCAGATTTAGTCTCCCTTTGTCCCCATCACCAACAAGAATACTTGAGGAAAGTTGTGAGGAATTCATCAGACCAATGAGACTCCAGGAATTCTTCCAAGATGTCAGCAATGATCCCAATGAGCCAACCAACGAACGGGAACAGTCATCAGAGAGATCCATCGTGGAGCGACCAAAGAAGGAGTCGATTTGTATCCCTGCGGAGGGCCGCTGTCCTGACCTTGAGATGTATGCTCAACCGTCAGGAGATGGGTGAATGACAGATTTAAAAATCACACAACACCAGGTTAGAGTCGAACATGTGGAAGCACTAGGTTTCGGAGCACTGCTCCTTCATCAGGTGGTTGTGGAGAATAAGATTGCAGGACACAGAATTTATAGCAAATGTTTACAGTGTGATGCAACTGAAATTGTATCTTGAGAAATTGTATCTGGATTGTTTGTGAAGTCTCTCATCTTTTAGAATGGCCAGGTTGGTTTTCGTTCTTTCATATGTAAATTGCAGAACTTTTATCAAAAGTTACATTCTCAAGTGAACTTTAACAATTGGTGTCGTGTGGGCCCAGATGATGCATTGAAGGTGTGAGCTTCCCTGTGTCAGACTGTCTGTGCCACAATGGTCAGACTGATTCTAATCTAATAAACAGATTTACAGCATCTCACAGGAATTCATATCGTTTTTGAGCAAAGTAAAATGTAATTTTGTAAGTACACGTTCATCACACAAACTTATATGTGTGTGTGTATATGGGTGTGTGTATATGTGCGTGTGGGTGTATATGTGAGTGTATGTGTGCGTATATGTGTGTGGGTGTGTATTTGTGTGTATATGTGCGTGTGCATGTGTGTGTGTGCATATGTGTGTGTATATATATGTGTGTGTATGTATATCTGTGTGTGGATGTGTTTGTGTGTGTGGGTGTGTATCTGTGTGTGTATATGTGTTTATGCATGTGAATGTGTGTGTATATATGTGTGCATGTGTGTGTGTGGGTGCGTGTGTGTGTGTATATGTGTGTGTGTTAATATGCGTATGCATGTGTGTGGGTGTGTATGTATGTATATATGTGTGTGTGTATATATGTATGTGTACGTGTGTGTATGTGGGTGTGTATGTGCATATGTGTATGTGTTTGTGTTTATGTATATACGTGTATGTGTGTGTATGTGTGGGTATGTGTGTGTGTGTGTAAGTGTGTGTGTATGTGTGCATGTGTGTGTGTATGTGTGTGTGTGTGTGTATGTGTGTGTGTGTACGTGTGTGTGTGTGTGTGTGTGTGTGTAGTTGAATGGGGTCACCTGTAATGTCCCAGTTGAGGCCATCTCCATTGTTCCCAAACTTGGTGATCAGCCTCTGCTCGGCCACTTTTCATTGTTGCCTGTCCCGAAGTCCCCCTTGGAGGAAGGTCCGAGGTCGAATGTCCCGAATTGCTGAAGTGTTCTCTGACTGGGAGGGAACACTCCTGTCTGTTGACACTCAGAACAGCCCCACCCCCCCACCCCATATATGCACACGCACAGACACACGCACACCCACACGCACACACGCACACGCGCGCACGCACACATGTGCACAGACACACACACACACACACACACACACACTTACAAGCACATATAAGTTTGTGGGGTGAATTTGAATTTGCAGAACTACATTTTATTTTGCTCAAAAACTGTATGAACTACAGAGCTAAGGAGAGAATTGTGGCAGCTCCCAGAATCAGGTGGCTCAGTGGTTAGCACTGCTGCCTTACAATACCAGGGTGTCAGGTTCAATTCCCGCTTTGGGAATTGTGGAGTCTGCACATTGCTCTAGTTTCCTCCCACAGTACAAAGGTGAATTGGCCATGTTAAATTGCCCATAGTGTTACCTGTTTCCACACTGTCGGTAGTCTAATCCAGGGGAAGGATCTGAAGGCCCTAATTTACGAGGGCTCTAAGCTCATGCCTTTCCAGGACTTCTCAGCGGTGGGAAACCAGAAAAGAAAACCTTACGATGATGAGCCTAAGACATAGGAATGGAAGTAAGGCCATTCAGCCCATCGGGTCCACCCCCCCCATTCAATCGTGAATGATGGGCATTTCAACGCCACTTTGTGGCACTCTCACCGTTCACCCTTAATTCCTTCCGTGATCAAGAATTTATCAATCTCTGCCCTGAAGACAATTAACGCCCTGGCCTCTGCTGCGCTCCACGGCAATGAATTCCACAGGCCCACCACTCTCTGCCTGAAGAAATGTCTCCTCATTTCCGTTCTAAATTGACCCCCCTCTAATTCTCAGGCTGTGCCCATGGGTCCTGATGGAAACACATTCCCAGCATCCACCCTTTCTAAGCCATGCATTATCTAGTAAATTTGTATGAGATCTCCCCTCAACCTTCGAAACTCTAATCAATACAATCCCAGGATCCTCAGCTGTTCATTGTATGTTAAGCCTCCCATTCCAGGGATCATCTGTGTGAATCTCTGCTGGACATGCTCCAGTGCCAGTATGTCCTTCCTGAGGTGTGGAGCCCAAAATTGGATACAGTATTTCAAATGGGGCCTAACCAGAGCTTTATAAAGTCTCAGAAGGACATCACTGCTTTTACATTCCAACCCTCTTGAGATAAATGGCAACATTACATTTGTTTTCTTAACCATGGACTCAACCTGCAAGTCAACCTTTAGAGATTCCTGGACTATCACTCCCAGATCCCTTTGTACTTTGGCTTTAAGAATTTTCTCACTGTTTAAAAAATAGTCCATGCCTGTATTCCTTTTTCCAAAGTGTAAGTCCGAGCATTTGCTCAGGTTGAATTTCATCAGCCATTTCCTGGACCACTCTCCTAAACTGTCTAAATCTTTCTGCAGCCTCCCCATCTCCTCAGAACGACCTGCTTGTCTGCCTAACTTTGCATCATTGGTGAACTTCACCAGAATGTCCCCCAGTCCCTTCATCCAGATCATTAATATATAAAGTGAACAGCTGCGGCCCCAAAACTGAACCCTAGGGGACACCACTTGTCACCAGCTGCCATTCCAAGAAAGAACCTTTTATCCCAACTCTCTGCCTTCTGTCAGACAGCCAATCCCCAATCCATGCCAGTAGCTCACCTCAAACACCATGGACCCTCACCTTACTCAGCAGTCTCCCGTGAGGCACCTTATCAAAGGCCTTTTGGAAATCTAGGTAGATCACATCCACTGGGTTTCCCTGGTCTCACCTACTTGTTACCTCTTCAAAGAATTCTAACAGGTTTGTCAGGCATGACCTCCCCTTACTAAATCCATGCTGACTTGTTCTAATCCAACCCTGCACTTCCAAGAATTTAGAAATCTCATCCTTAATGATGGATCCTAGAATTTAACCTACAACCAAGGTTAGGCTAACAAGCCTATAATTTTCCATCTTTTATCTTGATCTTTTCTTGAACAAGGTGTTTACAACAGTGATTTTCCAATCATCTGGGAATTTCCCTGATTCCAGTGATTTTTGAAAGATTGAAAATACCCTCTACTATTTCCTCAGCCACCTCCCGCAGAACTCTCGGATGTAGACCATCGAGGCCGGGAGATTTATCAATTTTTAGACCTTTTAGCGTTTTGAGCACTTCCTCTTTTGTAATGGCTACCATATTCAAATCTGCCCCCTGGCTCTCCTTAATTGTTCGGATAATACTCATGTCTTCCACTGTGAAGACTGACACAAAGTATTGACCAAGTTCTTCAACCATTTCCTTATCTCCCTTCACGAGCCTTCCTGCATCAATTTGGAATGGCACAATTTCTACTTTTGCCTCTTGTTTGTTTCTTATGTATTGAAAGAAACTTTAACCATCATTTCTAATATTACTGGCGAGCTTACCTTCATATTTGATCCTCTCCTTCCTATTTCTATGTCTTTGTTATCCTCTGTTTGTTTTTGTCGTCTTCCCAATCTTCTGATTTCCCAGTGCTCTTGGCCACTTTGGAGGCTCTCTCTTTCCCTATGATACATTTCCTGACTTCCTTTGTCAGCCCTGGCTGTTTAATTCCCGCCCCCTGACGGATAATGTTTCTGCCAAGAGAAGACTGAGGGAGTTTGGGATCCAGTACTCTCTGAGGTATCCGGCGGTGCTCCGATAACCTTACATGGATCCGTACATCTCTTTGATACATCGGAGAAGGCAAGAGACTTTGTGGACAAATTAACCGAATCTGAACAATTTAGTATCTACAAATAGTGTTGTTTGGTTATGTCTTTGTTGTTTTTTAAAGAAACTGAGGAAGTCCAGTTGGAGCTTTCTTTTCCTTGTTTTCCCAATTGGTAATAATCCGGTTTAAACTGTGTTTGGTGGCGGTTGAGATGTGTACTTTCAATTTCTAAGTGAAGTTATACCAGAGGATAGGTGGGGTATTTACCCCATCGATCTGAAATGTTTTTCTCTTTATTCATATTTCTATTCTATGGTATATTTACTTTCTATTCTGCTTGTGTTTGTGGTACGGCTCTAGCTAGAAGGAGGGAAACTGTTTGGGATGGCTTGATGCCCACTCATGCGCAGTTTGCGATGGGTAGTTGACCCCTTTGGGCAGGAGGTGAGTTCCCCTATTCAGCGCCATTGGCACTTTATATGGTGGTTTGTATTGCTTTTAATCTTTGATAGTTTTGTAGGTTTGTCAATTGTAGTGGTTTCAGTTCATGTAGTTTGTATATTTGATGGATCATATGACACTAAGGCTCAGTGATTTGTGGTTCGTGTTCCTCCTCTCTGGAATTTAAATGTTACTGCAGAAGATTATGGCTAATGACATGATTGAATGGTGAACCTGGAATATCAAGGGAAGTCGAGAAGAAAGTGAGGACTGCAGATGCTGGTGATCAGAGCTGAAAATGTGTTGCTGGAAAAGCGCAGCAAGTCAGGCAGCATCCAAGGAACAGGAGAATCGACGTTTCGGGCATCAGCCCTTCTTCAGGAATCAAGGGAAGTCTCTCACCAATTAAGAGGAAGAAGGTACTTTTGAGTCTTAGAAAGGAGAAAGTGGATATTCCTTTGTTTCAGGAGACGCACTTGAATGACAGGGAGCATTTGAAACTACAGCAGAATGGCCTTGATCTGGTTTACTTCACATCATTTAATACCAGAAGTAGGGGAGTGGCTGTATTGGTGAGGAGGAATCTCCAGGTTAAGTTACTAGAGTGTGTCAAAGACACACACACAGGAGGTTTGTAATTCTTATAGCATTGATAAATGGGAAAAATATGGTGTTTAAATGTTATTGTCCTCCAGTGCATCCCCTCAACTTTTTGTTTTCTGAATTGATCAGTCTGGAGTCCTGGCATATCATTATAGGGGGAGATTTTAACTGTCTCATGGATCCCACAGTACTGAGGTTCCCCAAAGCCCCCACCCCCGATATCCTCTGTACAAACTAAACAATGAGTGGATCTGTGTGTGGAGTGAGGGTTGATGGACATCTGGAGGTGTCTCCACCCTACAGGCAGGGATTTTACGGTTTTCTTCTCCAATCCACACAGATGTCACACCAGGATTGATTTTTTTCCAATCCCCGTGGCAACCCTGGACTTGGTGGCACCTTGTACGATCGGTAATATTACCATCTCTGATCACACTCCACTGTACCTGTTGGTTAAGATTAAGGACGTTACAGTGGGTCCAAGGCACTGGCAAATGGATCCTTTTATCCTCAAGGATAATACGTTTGTGGAGCATTTGTCTCGGGAATTTTGGTCTTTCCTCGACATTAACTCACGCTCGGCTCGTAGCCAATCCTTCCTTTTGGAAATTGCCAAAGCCTATGACAGTGGTCAGTTATTTCCTACTCTGCCAGTAGGAGGCGGAAGAAGGGTGAGCAGCAACGTCTCCTCAAAGCATGGTTGAAGGCAGCTGAGAAGGCCTACTTTGACAGGCCCTCGTTGGTCAAGTTCCAGAGGATTGCGGCGCTGCGGTCTGCATTGAATTCCGTGCTCACACAGACAGCAAAGAATGAGCTTAATTTTGCAAAGCAGAGGTTATATGATCATGGAGGCAGGTCTGGCAAATACTTAGCATATCTCGCTAGGTAAAAGAGCGCCCCTCAAGCCATTACAGTGATTAGGGAAGGGTCTGGGAACCGAACGTGTGACTCCAAAAAGATTAATGTGTCATTCCAGAGATTTTACACTAAGTTATACCAGTCTGAGGTTTGTGAGGAGGGGCGGGCCAAAATACAGGCTTTATTCAGGATCTGGAGCTCCTGGGTTTGACCCCTGAACAAGAGTCTTTTCTCAATGTCCCCTTATCAGAGCGAGAGGTGCAGGAGGCTGTGAAGCAGCTTCAGAGTGGAAAGGCACCCAGTCCTGATGGACTTTCCAGCGAATTCTAGAAGGAATTTATAAACATATTGTCAGGCCCGATGTTCAACATGTTTAATGACTCATACAGCCATGATTGTCTCCCGCCATCTCTGAGAGAGGCCAATATTTCTCGTATTCTTAAAAAAGGGAAGGTCAATGTAGGGATTGGTGATTTCTCTAGATACAGAGAAGGCGCTTGACCGAGTTGAGAGGCCGTACCTTTTCTATACTCTGGAGCGGTTTGTTTTGGGCGAAGTTTTTATAAGATGGGTAAAGGGTCTCCATAATGACCCTCTCACTGCAATCATCACAAACAGGGTGTGATCAAGCAATTTTAACATTTTTTGGGTCAGCCGGCAGGTCTGTTCCCTTTCCCCACTGCTTTTTACAGTGAGGATTGAATCATTGGTGGAGGGCATTCATAGGGATCCCAATATATCAGCTCCAGACGGGGGGTAAATTTACGTGACCTCACATGTTCCCACATTGTATTTCAATTGGCTAAATTTTTGGGCCAATCCCTAAACCCATCCATCTCCCTCTGTAAACTCTGTGAGTCAGCCTCAACAGTTGCCTTCCCACAAATGTTTGTCCAATCTGTGGATGTGGCACTCCAAGTTCTCCAACGATGGCCTAACTACCACACACCTCCATCATAGCCTCCTTGCAATTGTATTCAATACCTTGACTAAGAAAGGTAAGGGCCCAAATGCATAGCCACAGCCCCATCAGTTCCAACCTTGAACACCCAGATTTCAATCATTTCCATTGACATATTGGACCTTATCATAAATACCAAACATACAGGTAATCTGGGGTTCAAGTGGTAACATTGACTGAATATAGCTTAGTCTGATACCAACACAACCAAAAGAGAAGTTGCTGTATCCACAGACAGATAGGTCTATCTGTTGGAAACCAGTTACCTCATAGGTAAGGCACTAACTTCCTAAACCAGAGATTGTGGGCTCAAATGGTATTTGAATGTTTGATTTTGTTTAACCCTTCAGAGTGCAGCTGATCTCAATCCTGTGTGGTCACATGACCATGACAACAAAATCAGGCATTCTCAATTGATCCTCAGCTGGAGAAATTTGACCTGATAGAAAATTGGCCAAACTAAATTAAACAGCAGCTATCGGCTCGAGAGAACCATGCAGCTAAGATCAAAGAGCTACAAAGATTCAAGAAGAACCAGTTCCAACCAGACTGAGGGTTGTATATTGGAGAAGTGTCAGCCTGAGTCAATCCACTTTATAGCTCCTGGCATGACAACAGTGAAGGGTATTGGTGTGACCCCATTGGATGATGTGAACCCAGCTCATGACCGTATTGGCCAAAGCCACAGAAGATTCTGGAAGATGAGGGACAGGAGAGGGGGAAAACACACCTGAACGCTAAACCCTTAGCAAAGCCTTGACTGGGTCCTGCAGTGGAGCTCTGACCATCTGCTCCAAACCTGTTCAGAAAAGTCCTCGCGTGAGTTGCGCAGGCCATTCAGCCCATCACATCCACACTGACCCTTTGAAGAGCATCCCAGCCAGGCCTAACCCCTATCCTCTCACCCTGCATTCCCCAAAGCCAATCCACCGAACCTGTCCATTTTGGGACTGTGGGATGAAACCAAAGGACCCGGAGTACCCCATGGAGAGAATGTGCAAACTCGACACAAACAGACACCGAAGGGAGGAATCAAAGCCAGGTTCCTGACACTGTGAGGCAGCAGTGCTACCCACTGAGCCACCATGCCATCCCCAGGAGAATCTCAGCAGGTTTTCAGCCATTGTGACTGTGCTTTCTCTTTCAGACAATTCACCTCAATCCTGCAAAACTTGTGCAAGAAGATGTTGGGCACCACTTCCCATCAACTGAATGCAGACATGGAGATTTTCCCAAAGTAAATTAGAAATCAAGTTGAAGAAGGGCAAGTGACTGACACCTCAGATGGGACTCGAACCCACAATCCCTGGCTTAGAAAGCCAGTGCCATATCCATTAGGCCACTGGGGCCACATGGCAGGCTGAAATTCACAGCCTTTATGTACTGCACCCGACCTCTCATACTGTGTGTTTCTGAGTGTTATCCTCTCACTGATTGTTTTTTACCCCGACCATCTCATGCTAAATTGCTGGCTGCTTGATTAATCAATCTCACTTCCCATTTGTCCCCAAACGGACAAACGAGAAATTAACCAAGCTCCAATGTTGCACAACTCAATTCTGAGGAACATGGAGCAGACGAGAAAATAGCAAAGGGCTCAATGTTATTTTGTGCAGCACCTTGAAGATATTTACAGTTAGTGAGGAAGGAGTAAGTGGAGATGTTGCAAAACAGCTGCATTGAGGACAAATCACCAGAATCATAGCAGGCATTCAGCCCATTGTGGCTGTGCTGTCTCTTTCATACAGTTCACCCCAAGATCTCCCAATTCCTGCAATTACCTTGTGCAAGTTTCGAATAATCATCGTGAAAAATCAGACAACACCAGGTTGTAGTCCAACAGGTTTATCTCAAAGTACTAGCTTTCGGAGCGCTGCTGCTTCGTCAGGTGGTTGTGGAGTATAAGATTGTAAGACACAGAATTTATGGCAAACGTTTAGAGTGTGATGTCACTGAAATTATATATTGAAAAAAATCTGGATTGTGTGTGAAGTCTCTCATCTTTTAGAATGACCAGGTTAGTTTCAGTTCTTTCATGTGTAAATCACAAAATGTTTTTCATTGCCAAGTGAAATGGCAAGCTGTCCAATAAAAGCTAAATGCTGTGAATGCTGGAAATCTGAAACAGAGAAAATGCTGGAGAAATCATGACTCAAAAACATGATTGAGTTTTCTGAAAAAGTCACAAAGAGGATTGATGAGGGCAGAGCGGTGGATGTGATCTATATGGACTTCAGTAAGGCGTTCGACAAGGTTCCCCATGGGAGACTGATCAGCAAGGTGAGATCTCATGGAATACAGGGAGAACTAGCTGTTTGGATACAGAACTGGCTCAAAGGTAGGAGACAGAGGATGATGGTGGAGGGTTGTTTTTCAGACTGGAGCCCTGTGACCAATGGAGTGCCACAAGAATCAGTGTTGGGTCCACTACTTTCCGTCATTTATATATATGTTATTATCATTATGAGGTATCATTAGTAAGATTGCAGATGACACCAAAATTGGAGGTGTAGTGGACAGCAAAGAAGGTTCCCTCAGATTCCAACGGGATCTTGATTAGAAGGGCCGATGAGCTGAGGAGTGATGGGTGGAGTTTAATTTAGATCAATGTGAGGTGCTGCATTTTGGGAAAGCAAATCTTAGCTGGGCTTATAGACTTAATGGGAATGTCCCAGGGAGTGTTGGTGAACAAAGAGACCTGAGAGTGCAGGTTCATAGCTCCTTGAAAGTAGAGTCGGGGATCGATAGGAGAGTGAAGAAGGCGTTTGGTATGCTTTCCTTGATTCAAAATCAGTTGTGTACAGTCTATGCAGAGAGATAAGAACCAACAAAACATTGGAATGTTGACATTTCTCAAAGCTTCTGTATTGTTGTGAACAAAAAGGCATTTTGTACTTGGGCAGGAACCGATCACTGTTCATTGTCAGGCACCAAGAGGGTCTGAGAATTGAAAGAATGATGTGATAATTTGTCAGAAAGACCTGAGACCGTGTTGTTTCCCTGTTACACCTTGGCAGAAGCTGCCCGAAACTTTAGTGTATCCCTCAACATGTCATTTGAGATGTTGGAACATGCTGGGATGTAATACTCTAATGATGCCAAGACTTTACACTGGCAAATGGCTCTGTGTGCCCTAGTAGCATATTGGGTAAACCACTGTCCTCCAAAGTGTGGGATTGTGAGTTTAAATTCCCTCTGGGCTGCTCACGTTTTAAGCTTGGTCTTTGTAGCTGACTTTTGTCCCATGCCAACTTCATCATGATCCAAATTGACTGCATTTTTCAACTACTCTGTTCAAAATCACTGTGCCTGTGCTGAGATTATGGCAAATGATGTGTAATAGAAACGTGCACAAGGCAATTCCAGGATTTGGGAGATCTTGGGGAGAATTGTCTGAAAGAGACAGCATAGCCACAATGGGCTGAATGCCCGCTAAGATTCTGTTGATTTAGAACATACTACATAGAACATAGAACAGTACAGCACCGAACAGGCCCTTCAGCCCATGATGTTGTGCTGACCATTGATCCTCATGTATGCACCCTCAAATATCTGTGACCATATGCATGTCCAGCAGTTTCTTAAATGTCCCCAATGACCTTGCTTCCACAACTGCTGCTGGCAACGCATTCCATGCTCTCAAAACTCTCTGTGTAAAGAACCCGGCTCTGACATCCCCTCTATACTTTCCTCCAACCAACTTAAAATTATGCCCCCTGGTGTTAGCCATTTCTGCCCTGGGAAATAGTCTCTGGCTATCAACTCCATCCATACCTCTCATTATCTTGTATACCTCAATTAGGTCCCCTCTCCTCCTCCTATTCTCCAATGAGAATAGTCCGAGTTCAGTCAACCTCTCTTCATAAGATAGGCCCTCAAGTCCAGGCAGCATCCTGGTAAACCTCTTCTGAACTCTCTCCAAAGCATCCACATCTTTCCTATAATAGGGCGACCAGAACTGGACGCAGTATTCCAAGTGCTGTCTAACCAAAGAAAGCATTTGTCCTCACTGCAACTTTTTGCAACATCTCCACCTACTTCCTCCCCACTAACTGCAAATATCTTGAAAGCGTTGCACAAAATAACATTGAACCCTTTGCTATTTTCCTGTCTGCACCATTTTCCTCAGATGTGAGTTGTGCAATGTTGGAGTTTGGTTGGTTTCTTGTCTGTCCGTTTGGGGACAAATGGGAAGCGAGATTGATTTATCAAGCAGCCAATTTTTTAACATGAGATGGATGGTGTAAAAAACAATTAGTGAGAGTATAAAAATAAGAAACATACAATATGAGCCATCAGGGTGCAGTATTTAAAGTCTGCCAGTTTAACAGCAGACATGTAGCCCCAGTGGCCTAATGGATAAGATATTGGGCTCCTAACACTATCCTGAGTAGCTAAATTTCATAGGTTGTCCTTGTTGAACTTGACTTCTAATCTACATTATAAACATCCCCATGTCTGCATTCAGTTGATGGGAAGTGCTGTCCAACATGAACTTGCACAAAGTTGTCGGGGATCTGCAGGATTGGGTCGAAATTGCCTGAAAGAGACAGCAGAGCCACAATGGTGAATGAACTGCTGAGATTCTCCTGGGGCTGGCATGGTGACTCACAGTGTCAGGGACCTGGCTTTGATTCCTCCCTTGGGTGTCTGTTTGTGTCGAGTTTGCACATTCTCTCCATGGGGTACTCGGAGTGCATTGTGTTCCTCCCACAGCCCAAAGATGTGCAGGTTCGGTGGATTGGATTTGGGGAATGCAGGGTGAGAGGATAGGGATTGGGCCTGGATGGGATGCTCTTCAGAGGCTGAGTGTGGACTTGATGGGCTGAATGGCTTGTCCCCCTCACTCGAGGGCTTTTATGAACAAGTTTGGAGCAGATGGTCAGAGCTCTGCTGCAGATCCCAGTCAAGGCTTTGCCAAGGGACTGGCATCCAGGTGTGTGTTCATATCCTTCTTTTCACTGACCTTCCAGAATGTTCCATATCTTTGGCCAAAGGGGTCATGAGCTGGGTTCACATCATCCAATGGGGTCACATTGCCAGGAGCTAGACAACGGATTTACTCAGACTGACACTTCCAGTCATCGAGTCATAGAGATGTACAGCACAGAAACACACCCTCGGTCCAACCCGTCCATGCCGAACAGATATCCCAACCCAATCTAGTCCCACCTGCCAGCACCCGGCCCATCTCCCTCCAAACTCTTCCTATTCATATACCCATCCAGATGCCTTTTAAACAATGTAATTGTACCATCCTCCACCACTTCCTCTGGCAGCTCATTCCACACACATACACCACCCACTGCCTGAAAAAGTTGCCCCTTAGGTGTCCTTTATATCTTTTCCCTCTCACTCTAAACCTAAGCCCTCTAGTTCTGGAGTCCCTCACCCAAGGGAAAAGACCTTGGCGGTTTACCCTATTCATGCTCCTCATAATTTTATAAACCTCTGTAAGGTCACCCCTCAGCCTCCGATGCTTGGATCTTATCCTTAGAGGAACTGGTATCAGCTTCCACCACTGTGACTGTGTGTTCAACCTCATCCGTCCTCTTTTCCAGGTCTCCCAGCTGCTGTTCATGCTTCTGCAGCATGATCGAGATCGGGGCCAGCTTCACCTCTATCTGCTTCCCCAACATCTCGCGAGATTTTGTGAGCTCCTTCCCCAGGGCCTGGTCGGTAATCGAGTCCGAGGATCCTGCAGGCTGGGCCGGGGGCCTGGCCCCGGACACTGCTCCTCCCTTCTTCAACATCCCTGGACGATGAAAACGCAGGTACGTTGATTTTTCACAATGTCCTGGGACTCCACAACCTTTTCAGAGTCCCAGGATATCGTGATGGTCCGGATTGGGTGGGATAGAAATTCGTCCCCCTTGTGCTGTGGTGCAAAGCTCTGCAACATGATCGTCTGAGATCACCGCCATCTTGGATCCCCAGAGTGCAGTGAAAGAATATAACTCAGAAAAACCCACAATGAGTGGTCAGGGTGCAGTATTTAAAGTCTGCTATTTTTGTGTTTACTGTGCAGCCCCAGTGGCCTAATGGATAAGGCATTGGCCTCCTAAACCAGGGATTGTGGGTTCAAGTCCCATCTGGGGTGTTGGACTTTTCCTTGTGTGTCCTCGCTCTTTAATCCACTTTGCAAACATCCCCATGACGGCATTCATTTGATGGGATGTGGCAGCCCATGTGACCTTATGATGGAGATGTGAGGTAGTTAGGCCATCATTGGAGAACTTGGAGTGCCGCATCCACAGATTGGACAAACATTTGTGGGAAGGCAACTGCTGAGGCTGACTCACAGAGTTTACAGAGGGAGATGGATGGGTTAAGGGAGTAGCCAAAAACTTAGCAAATGAAAAACAATGTTGGAACGTGTGAGGTCATACACTTTGGTAGGAAGAATAAAGCAGCTGGATATTATTTCAGTAGAGAAAGACAGCAGAAAGTTCCAGCACAGAGAGATATGAAATGTGTTTTTGCGTTCTCGCCGTTGATCCTTTGCTGTGACCAACCTTCATGGTAATATCGGTGAGATGTTCTTGGTTTCTCTTTAGTTCTTGAGTCTGGTTAAGCCGACTGTGATTTGCAGGCCGTGGTGAGACTGCGGTCAAGATCACCGTCAGTTTCTTGGATGAAGTCTTCACGACTGGTAACGCTGACAATCACCACTGGAGAGTGTCTCTGCCATTATCTGCAGCTGGCCTTGCACATCAACGGTTTCATCAGCAAACCTCAAGAGACAACATCCAAAACCTTTGTGCTCTTGAAGGCAAATCCCTTCTCATTAAGGCAAGAAACAAAATGTCTTTAATGTGATGATGTTGATTTGAACATTCGGGAAGATCAGGGAAAAGGAGCATAGGGACACACACCTGGATGCCAGTCCCTTCACGAAGCCTTGACTGGGCCTTTGACCATCTGCTCCAAACTTGTTCAGAGAAGCCCTAGAGTGGGGTGGGAGGAGGCCATTCAGCCCATCACATCCACACTGACCCTCTGAAGACCATCCCATCCAGGCCCAAGCCCGATCCTCTCACCCTGCATTCCCCAAAGCCAATCCACCGAACCTGCACATCTTTGGGCTGTGGGAGGAAACCAAGGCACCCGGAGTACCCCATGGAGAGAATGTGCCAACTCTACACAAACAGACACCCAAGGGAGGAATCAAAGCCAGGTCCCTGACACTGTGAGGCAGTCCTGCCAGCCACTGAGCTACCATGCCATCCCCAGGAGAATCTCAGCAGGTTTTCAGCCATTGTGACTGTGCTGTCTCTTTCAGTCGATTCACCCCTGTATCCTGCATATCCTCAACATTCTGTATTTTTCTGACACAAGGTCCCACCAACCCAACACAGACCTGGGGACTTATCCAGATGAGATGAGAAATTGACTTGACCTCGGACGAAGATCAGCCATGAAGACAAGGGTTAAAAGTCAGACACCCCAGATGGGACTTGAACCCATAATCCCTGGTTTAGGAGACCAGTGCCTTATCCATTAGGCCACTCGGGCCACATGTGTGGTGCTAAAATGGCAGCTTTTAAGTTTTGTTTTCCAAGAACACACTGACTGTGGCTCAGCCAGCACAGAGTCAGTGCCCTGGACTGAGGGGATTCTAAATCTCCTGGTTATATATGTTTTTCTCTTTACCCCCGCACTGCTGCCTAACTGTGGTAGTGCTTATATTTTCCCCAGCCCCCATGTTGTGTGTGTGCAGGTGTGAGACACAGTGAAAGACAACAGATGTACAAATCTTTATTCAATTCCCACCACCAGGAAGAAAGGAAACAGCCGAGTGGCCAGTGACAAGCATCAAAGGGCAATGCTGTGTGACCAAACAGTGAGGGGGAGGGCACTCTCTGAACAGCTCAAGGATGTTGGTAGACACTGCGTGCTCCTTCTCCAGGGACACCCGGGCTCGAACGTAACCACGGAAGAGGGTCAGGCAATCGGCCCTAACAACCAGTTTGGCCAGGCCCAGGAGCAGACCCACGAGGAGATCCTCTGACCAACCCTCCCCCCTCGGCACTGGGTGCCCAATGATGGGGAGTGTGGGGCTGAAGTCCAACCAGAAACGGAGGAGAAGGTTTCCCAGAAAGCTCAAAAGGGAGTGCAAGCGTCCTGTTCCATGGACTCCACAGTACCACAGAACAAGCAGTTGGGCTGGGAGTCCGTGAACCACCACAATCTGCGGACTGCCGCGTGCAATACCCTCCACCCCAGATCCACGTGAGAAAGGGGGAAGACTCCCATGTAGAGAGCCCTTCACTGAGGATGGTCCCCACCGCCCGGTGGTAAATGGGCACGCCAGGGTGTGTCCGGGAGGTGGATGAGGGTGTGCAGCAGCAGTCTGTACAGGGCCCTGTGTGATACACCCCTGAAAGGGACAAAACTAAAACTCCAGAGACAGCTCAGGTTGTGGGGCACAGTCTCCCGCAGGAAGTACAGGACCCTGGGGCCAATGTGAAATTCCGTCGGGGCAGGAGTGAGTGCAGATGGGATCCCACCGCACACCTGAGCATCCTCCAACTGGGGCACTACGTGGGGTCTGAGCACCGTCGTTTTAAGGTGTCGGATGGTGGTGGCCACGTACCGGACGTCTCCCGCTGCCCTGCTCGCTATATCCTGCGGCAGCGTCCAGCCCAGGCCCCCACCATCCAGCACGTCCCCGACCCTGGTCACCCTCGCAGTCACAGCCCTCCCATAAGACCATAAGACCATAAGACATAGAAGTGGAAGCAAGGCCATTCAGCCCATCGAGTCCACTCCGCCATTCAATCATGGCTGATGCGCATTTCAGCTCCACTTGCCAGCGTTCTCCCCGTAGCCCTTAATTCCTCTAGACAACAAGAACCTATCAATCTCGGCCTTGAAGACATTTAGCGTCCCGGCTTCCACTGCACTCCGTGGCAATGAATTCCACAGGCCCACCACTCTCTGGCTGAAGAAATGTCTCCGCATTTCCGTTCTGAAATGACCCCCTCTAATTCTAAGGCTGTGTCCACGGGTCCTAGTCTCCTCGCCTAACAGAAACAATTTTCTAGCATCCACCTTTTCAAAGCCATGTATTATTTTGTACGTCTCTATTAGATCTCCCCTTAATCTTCTAAACTCCAACGAATACAATCCCAGTATCCTCAGCCGTTCCTCATATGCTAGACCTGTCATTCCAGGGATCATCCGTTTGAATCTCCGCTGGACACGTTCCAGTGCCAGTATGTCCTTCCTGAGGTGTGGGGACCAAAACTGGACACAGTACTCCAAATGGGGCCGAACCAGAGCTTTATAAAGTCTTAGTAGTACATCTCTGCTTTTATATTCCAACCCTCTTGAGATAAGAGACAACATTGCATTCGCTTTCTTAATCACAGACTCAACCCGCATGTTTACCTTTAGAGAATCCTGGACTAGCACTCCCAGATCCCTTTGTGCTTTGGCTTTATTAAGTTTCGCACCATTTAGAAAGTAGTCCATGCTTTTATTCTTTTTGCCAAAGTGCAAGACCTCGCACTTGCTCACGTTAAATTCCATCAGCCATTTCCTGGACCACTCTCCCAACCTGTCTAGATCCTTCTGTAGCCTCCCCACTTCCTCAGTACTACCTGCCTGTCCACCTAACTTCGTATCATCGGCAAACTTTGCTAGAATGCCCCCGGTTCCCTCATCCAAATCATTAATATATAATGCGAACAGCTGTGGCCCCAGCACCAAACCCTGCGGGACACCGCTCGTCACCGGCTGCCATTCTGAAAAAGAACCTTTTATCCCAACTCTATGCCTTCTGTCAGATAGCCAATCCTCAATCCATCCCAGCAGCTCACCTCGAACACCATGGGCCCTCACCTTACTCAGCAGCCTCCCGTGTGGCACCTTATCAAAGGCCTTTTGAAAGTCCAGATAGACCACATCCACTGGGTTCCCCTGGTCTAACCTACTTGTTACCTCTTCAAAAAATTCCAACAGGTTTGTCAGGCATGACCTCCCTTTACTAAATCCATGTTGACTTGTTCTAATCAGACTCTGCTCTTCCAAGAATTTAGAAACCTCATCCTTAATGATGGATTCTAGAATTTTACCAACAACCGAGGTTAAGCTGATTGGCCTATAATTTTCCATCTTTTGCCTTGATCCTTTCTTGAACAAGGGGGTTACTACAGCCATCTTCCAATCATCCGGGACCTTTCCTGACTCCAGTGACTCTTGAAAGATCTCAACCAATGCCTCTGCTATTTCCTCAGCAACCTCTCTCAGAACTCTAGGGTGTATCCCATCGGGGCCAGGAGATTTATCATTTTTAAGACTTTTTAACTTTTCTAGCACTATCTCTTTCGTAATGGCAACCATACTCAACTCAGCCCCGTGACACCCTTTAATTTTTGGGATATTACTCATGTCTTCCACTGTGAAAACTGACACAAAGTACTTGTTAGGTTCTTCTGCTATTTCCTTATCTCCCATCACTAGGTTCCCTGCATCAGTTTGAAGTGGCCCAATGTCGACTTTTGTCTGTCGTTTGTTTCTTATGTACTGAAAGAAACTTTTACTATTATTTCTAATATTACTGGCTAGCCTACCTTCATATTTGATCCTCTCATTTCTTATGACACTCTTTGTTATCCTCTGTTTGCTTTTGTATCCTTCCCAATCTTCTGATTTCCCACTGTTCTTAGCCACTTTATAGGATCTCTCTTTTTCTTTAATACATTTCCTGACTTCCTTTGTCAGCCAAGATTGTCTAATCCCTCCCCGGTTAATCTTTCTTTTCTTGGGAATGAACCTCTGTACAGTGTCCTCAATTATACCTCCAAACTCCAGCCATTTTTGCTCTAGTGTCTTCCCGGTTAGCCTCTGCTTGCAGTCTATTTTAGTCAGTTCCTCTCTCATGCCCTCATAATTACCTTTATTCAACTGTAACACCATTACATCAGATTTTGCCTTCTCCCTTTCAAACTCCAGACTGAACTCTACCATATTATGGTCGCTACTTCCTAAGGGTTCCCTTACTTTAAGATCTTTTATAGAGTCTGGTTCATTGCAAAGCACTTTTTCAACACCTCCTCCCTCACCTCTATCCAAGGCCCTAAAGGAGCCTTCCACATCCATCAAAGTTTCACCTGCACATCCACCAATATCATTTATTGTATCCGTTGCTCCCGATGTGGTCTCCTCTACATTGGGGAGACTGGGCACCTCCTAGCAGAGCGCTTTAGGGAACATCTCCGAGACACCCGCACCAATCAACCAAACCGCCCCGTGGCCCAACATTTCAACTCCCACCTCCCACTCTGCCGAGGACATGGAGGTCCTGGGCCTCCTTCACCGCCGCTCCCTCACCACCAGGAGGAAGAACGCCTCATCTTCCGCCTCGGAACACTTCAACCCCAGGGCATCAATGTGGACTTCAACAGCTTCCTCATTTCCCCTTCCCCCACCTTATCCTAGTTTCAAACTTCCAGCTCACTTACTGTCTCCTTGACTTGTCCGACCTGCCTATCTTCTTTTCCACCTATCCACTCCACCCTCTTCTCTTTGACCTATCACCTTCATCTCCTCCCCCACTCACCCATTGTACTCTATGCTACTCTCTCCCCACCCCCACCCTCCTCTAGCTTATCTCTCCACGCTTCAGGCTCACTGCCTTTATTCCTGATGAAGGGCTTTTGCCCGAAACGTTGATTTCGCTGCTTGTTGGATGCTGCCTGAACTGCTGTGCTCTTCCAGCACCACTAATCCAGTATTTGATTTTCAGCATCTGCAGTCATTGTTTTTACCGACTAGGTCCAGAATAGCCTGCTCTCTTGTGGGCTCCATGACAAGCTGTTCCAAAAAGCCATCCTGTAAGCATTCCATGAATTCCCTTTCTTTAGATCCACTAGCAATATTATTTACCCAGTCCACCTGCATATTGAAGTCACCCATGATCAATGTAACCTTGCATTTTTGACATGCCTTCTCTATTTCCCGGTACATGTTGCGTCCCTGGTCCTGACCACTGTTAGGAGGTCTGTACACAACTCCAATTATGGTGTTTTTGCCTTTGTGGTTCCTCAATTCCACCCACACAGACTCCACATCATCCGACGCGATGTCATTCAATACCATAGATTTAATTTTGTTCTTAACTAACAAGGCAACCCCACCCCCTCTGCCCACCTCTCTGTCTTTTTGATAAGTTGAAAAACCATGGAGGTTTAACTGCCAGTCCTGACCCCCCTGTAACCAAGTCTCTGTGATGCCTACTACATCATAATCATTCACTATTATCTGTGCCATTAATTCATCGGCTTTGTTATGAATGCTACGAGCATTCAGGTAAAGTGCCTTAATGCTAACTTCCTTATCATTAGAGATGTTGGAAGTCATATGTCCTAAGTTATCCTTGCTTTTTTCTGCATTCTCAGTCTGCCTCAATTTTAAATCCGCCTGGAAACATGCTATCCCGCTGCTTATCTTTCCATTTACCTCCATACTCCCTGTCGCTTTCACTTTCCCTTCCCCCCAACTCAGAAGTTTAAAGTCCTACTGACCACCCTATTTATCCTCTTCGCTAGAACATTGGTACCTGATCGGTTCAGGTGGAGACCGTCCCAACGGTACAGATCCCCCCGGTTCCAAAACTGATGCCAATGCCCCATGAAGTGGAATCCCTCTTTCCCACACCAATCCCTTAGCCACGTGTTTACTTGCCTAATTTTCTTGTCCCTATGCCAATTGGCACGTGGCTCGGGCAGTAATCCGGAGATTATGACCCTTGAGGACCTGTGCTTCAATTTCCTGCCTAGTGCTTCGTAATGCCCAAACAGGTCCTCCACCCTAGTCTTGCCTATGTTGTTGGTACCAACGTGAACCACAACAACTGGATCCTCCCCCTCCCGCTCCAATATCCTTTCAAGCCGGTCAGAGATGTCTCGCACCCTGGCACCGGGCAGGCAACACACCATGCGAGACTCCCGATCCGGCTTGCAAAGGATACTATTTGTTCCCCCTAATTATAGAATCCCCTATAACCACTACTTGTCTATTAGTTCCCCCCTCTTGAATGGCCTTCTGCACCATGGTGCCTTGGTCAGTTGGCTCATCCTGTCCAGAGCCCTTTTCCTCATCCGAACAGGGAGCAAGAATCTCATACCTGTTGGACAAGGTCAAGGGCTGAGGCTCCTCCACTCCTGAACTCAGGTTCCCCCGACCTGCCTCACTTACAGTCACACTCTTTTGTGCCTGATCACTAACTGAATGTGAATTAATTAATCTCCCAGGTGTGACTGCCTCCTGAAACAAAGCATCCAGGTAACTCTCCCCCTCCCGGATGTGCCGCAGCGTTTGAAGCTCAGATTCCAGATCATCAACTCTGATCCGGAGTTCTAACAGCAACCAACACTTGCTGCAGATGTGGTCACTGCCGTTCACAATGGGATCAGCCAGCTCCCACTGCATGTGTTTCTCTCTGCATAGACTGTCACAACTGATTTAGAACCTTTGTATGCATTTCCAAATGATGTTACAAACTGTTTCAAAACTTTGTTAATAAAATTAAGTTGAAACGCAAATTAAATTTAGTCTCCCTTTGTCCCCATCACCAACAAGAATACTTGAGTAAAGTTGTGAGGAATTCATCAGACCAATGAGACTCCAGGAATTCTTCCAAGATGTCAGCAATGATCCCAATGAGCCAAACAACAAACGGGAACAGTCATCAGAGAGATCCATCGTGGAGCGACCAAAGAAGGAGTCGATTTGTATCCCTGCGGAGGGCCGCTGTCCTGACCTTGAGATGTATGCTCAACCGTCAGGAGATGGGTGAATGTCAGATTTAAAAATCACACAACACCAGGTTAGAGTCGAACATGTGGAAGCACTAGGTTTCGGAGCACTGCTCCTTCATCAGGTGGTTGTGGAGAATAAGATTGCAGGACACAGAATTTATAGCAAATGTTTACAGTGTGATGCAACTGAAATTTTATCTTGAGAAAGACCTGGATTGTTTGTTAAGTCTCTCATCTTTTAGAATGGCCAGGATGGTTTTCGTTCTTTCATATGTAAATTGCAAAACTTTTATCAAAAGTTACATTCTCAAGTG
>NC_092756.1:75068154-75088154 GCF_047496795.1 Chiloscyllium punctatum | reverse complement strand
ATGTTCAACATGTTTAATGACTCATACAGCCATGATTGTCTCCCGCCATCTCTGAGAGAGGCCAATATTTCGCTTATTCTTAAAAAAGGGAAGGTCCTGGGGGTCTGTGCTTTGTACAGGCCCATTTCACTCTTAAATGTGGACTTTAAAATCCTCTCTAATACTCTTGTGTTAAGGCTGGAGACTGTGTTACCTTCTATTGTTAAAGAG
This sequence comes from Chiloscyllium punctatum, assembly GCF_047496795.1. Lineage (NCBI taxonomy): Eukaryota > Metazoa > Chordata > Chondrichthyes > Orectolobiformes > Hemiscylliidae > Chiloscyllium > Chiloscyllium punctatum. The sequence continues at coordinate 75,087,944 of NC_092756.1, read as the reverse complement.
GAACAGACGGGCTTCATAAAGGGCCACAGATCCTCCAATAATGTTAGGAGGCTGCTTAATGTAATTCAAGTGTGTCAACAACAGTCAATATAGGGATTGGTGATTTCTCTAGATACAGAGAAGGCCCTTGACCGAGTTGAGAGGCCGTACCTTTTCTATACTCTGGAGCGGTTTGTTTTGGGCAAAGTTTTTATAAGATGGGTAAAGGTTCTCCACAATGACCCTCTCACTGCAATCATCACCAACAGGGTGTGATCAAGCAATTTTAACATTTTTGGGGTCAGCCGGCAGGTCTGTTCCCTTTCCCCACTGCTTTTTACAGTGAGGATTGAATCATTGGTGGAGGCCATTCATAGGGATCCCAATATATCAGCTCCAGACGGGGGGTCAAATTTACATCAGAGTTTATTGTATGTGGACGATGACCTCATTCTTTCGTCAAATCCAGCAGATTCAGTACCTCGCCTGTTAGCATGCATCTGTGTGTTTGGCAACTTTTTGGGGGACAAGATTAATCTTTCAAAATCAGAGGCTATGCCTATGGGTGGTCTTATGAAAGTGTTAAGTCTTGAGGGTGAATATCGATTCCCATTTAAATGGTCACAGGGGGGTTTTGTGTATTTGAGCATGTTCATTACTCCAGTTCTGAATCAGCTGTTCAAAGCCAATTTTGTTCAATTATTTGACAAAATCAAACAAGACCTTCAAAGATGGAGGCGCTTCTGGTCTCGTGGTTGGGTCGGATAGCGTTTATTAAGATGAATATTCTCCCTCGTTTACTATCCCCTATATGGATGCTCCCCCTGATTTTCGATAAGCAAACATTCAGGAGACTGAACGGCTGGTTCAGCCCCTTTATTTGGCATCGTCAGTGGCCCCTCATTAAATGAGCTAAACTGCGATTGTCTCACAGACTGGGGGGAGTGGATCTCCCAGACATTAAAAGCTACCAACGAAGCTCACTTTTATCCTACATGAGTGATTGGGCTTGTGGGGACCCTCTTTCAATATGGTTAGATATTGAAACCTCCCAGGCTAATGTGACCCCTTACTCACTTGCTGTGTTTGGACAAAATGAGGACAGTTAGGGAATATTGCCATAACCCAATAGTTATTGATACTGTTAAAGCATGGAGGGCAATTCAGCAGAGGGAAGGCAATATTGGCAAGACATCTTCTCTTACACCGGGTATGCCGGGTTTTCAACCGGGGATGATAGATTCAGGATCCAAACATTGGGCAGCTAGGGGTGTGTCTTGCGCGGGTGATTAGTTTGAGGGAGACACAATGATGTCCTTCGATCAGTTTGCACAGAAACACAAGCTACCGAACAGGGACCTCTTTTGTTTATTTCACGTTAGAGATTTTATTTTTAAAAAATGACACTTTTGACTGATCCCTCCAAGTCCGACATAGAGAGAGGGGTGATGTAGCCCCATATCCTGCAGACCCCACAAAGTTCTGTATTTTTCTGACACAACATCCCACCAAACCCAACACAGACCTGGGGACGTTTCCAGGGGAGATGAGAAATCGACTTGACATCAGACAAAGAAGATCAGCCGTGAAGACAAGGCTTAAAAGTTAGCCATCCCAGATGGGACATGAACCCACAATTCCAGGCTGCGGAGGCCAGTGCCTTATCCATTAGACCACTGGGCCCACATCTCCAAAACTGAAATGGCAGCCTGTAAATACTGCACCCTGAACCTCTCATATTGTGTTCTTCTCTAAGTTTTATACTCACACTGATTGGTTGTTCCCCTTCCATCTCACGCTAAATCATTGGCTGCTTGATAAAATTGATCTTACCCCCCATTTCTCCCCAAACGGACCGACAAGAAATCCACCAAACTCCAACTTTGCACAACTCAAGTCTGAGGAAAATGGAGCAGACAGGAAAATAGCAAAGGGCTCAATGTTATTTTGTGCAGCACTTTCAAGATATTTGCATTTAGTGGGGAAGGAGGAAGTGGAGATGTTGCAAAAAGCTGCATTGAGGACAATTCAACAGAATCTTAGCGGGCATTCAGCCCATTGTGGCTGTGCTGTCTCTTTCAGACAATTTACCCCAAGATCTCCCAAATCCTGAAATTACCTTGTGCAAGTTTCTCCTAAAGAGCATTTTCCATAATCTCGAAGCAGGCAAGTGATTTTTAATGGAGTAGTTGAAAAATCCAGTCAATTTGGATTGAGATGGAGTTGATATGGGACGAAAATCAGCCACCACAAAGACCAGGCTTAAAAGGACAACACCCCAAAAGGGATTTGAAACTCCAATCCACTCCATCAGAAGCTACAGTCTTACCCATTAAGCCACAAAAACTCAGTGACAATACCCTACTGCGAATAGTTGATCTTAAATGAGTGCTACAGCCGAGCATGTTCCAAGATCTGTGACAACACACTGAGGGATGCACTAAAGTTTCGGGCAGCTGCTGCCAAGGTGTAACAGAGAAACAACACAGTCTCAGGTCGTTCTGACAAATTATCACATCGTTCTTTCATTTCTCAGACCCTCTTGGTGCCTGACAATGAACAGAGATCGGTTCCTGCCCAAGAACAAAATGCCTTTATTTTTCGTGACACAGAACTTTGAGAAATGTCAAAATTCCAGTGTTTTGTTGGTTCTTTTCTCTCTGCATAGACTGTCCACAACTGATTTAGAACCTTTGTCTGCATTTTTATTTGATTTTTTATGAATAAAGTATATTTTTTAAATAAACAAAAATCTGGAGAGAGAGAAGTTCTGCCCGAACTTGCGAGACCAACCCGTTTATCGGGACAGGAAGGAGATTCCAATGGCCCAGCATGGATTGTTCCAGTTAATACCCTCGCCTCCTTGACCACAAAGTGGGGAGGGAAGTGGGAGTTGGCACGGGGCAGGGTGACACTCGGCACACGGACACACAAGATGGCCGCTGAGCCATAAGTTGGCCACTTGGCACACAAGATGGCCGCCGGACCACAATATGGAGAGATACAGCAGAGCAAATACAGACACTGCCTGGGGCCACCAGAATGCCAGCAAAATGCTCTCACAAATGAGTTGATTAGTTTAAGGCGGATGGGAGAGACAATACACATGAAGAACACACACTGCCCGCCAAAGGGTCTGGTCAGACAACACCTTTGATAGAAATGCTAACTGTTAGATACAGCCTCAATACAGAGTGATAATAGCCAAGGCTGCAGTAATTGGCCTTCTCAGGAAGAGCGATTAGCGCCCATTACTACAGCAACGGACTTCCGCGCAGACGCTGAAACTGACAACAACTGCACTGAACTTAACAAAGGCCACGCTGGAACTGACAATAACTGCACCGAAACAATCAAGGATTCTGCAATGTTTACAATAAACAAGCCATGTTACAGAGACAATAACCTCATCACTGACCTATTATATCACAAAATGTATAACAGTATCTTGACCATGTGCTCCGGGTTGAGAGAAGAATCACAGCTGACCACTGTGCTGTTGGTGCTGCTCTCTCCCCGGAGCTCCGGGATTTCCTTGGACAATAAACTCTGTTGGTGAACCCCGACTCTGACTCAGAGCCTGGTGATTTTCAGCAGTTTCCTTCCCACAAATGTTTGTCCAATCTGTGGATGTGGCACTCCAAGTTCTCCAACGATGGCCTAACTACCTCACATCTCCATCATAGCCTCCTTGCAATTGTATTCAATACCTTGACTAAGAAAGGTAAGGACCCAAATGCATAGCCACAGCCCCATCAGTTCCAACCTTGAACCCCCAGATTTCAATCATTTCCATTGACATATTGGACCTTATCATAAATACCAAACATGCAGGTAATCTGGGGTTCAGCTGGTAATGTTGACAGAATATAGCTTAGACTGACACCAACACAACCAAAACAGAAGTTGCTTTGTCCATAGATTGGTAGCTCTATCTGTTGGAGCCCCAGTGACCTCATGGGTACAACACTAACTTCCTAAACCAGAGATTGTGGGCTCAAGTCTTATTTGGGGTTTTGATTTTGTTGAAAACTTCACTGTGCAGCTGATCTCAATCCTGCGTGGTCACGTGACCGTGGCAACAAAATCAGGCATTCTCAATTGATCCTCAGCTGGAGAAACTTGACCTGATAGAAAATTGGCCAAACTAAATTAAACAGCAGCTATCAGCTCCAGACAATATTGCAACTAAGATCAAAGAGCGACAAAGATTCAAGAAGAACCAGTTCCAACCAGCCTGAGGGTTGTATATTTGAGAAGTGTCAGCCTGAGACAATCCACTTTATAGCTCCTGGCATGATAACAGTGAAGGGTATTGGTGTGACCCCATTGGATGATGTGAACCCAGCTCATGACCATATTGGCCAAAGCCACAGAAGATTCTGGAAGATCAGGGAAAAGTCGGGTAGGAACCACACCTGGATGCCAGTCCCTTCGCGAAGCCTTGACTGGGCCTTGCAGTGGAACTCTGACCATTTGGTCCAACCTTGTTCAGAGAAGCCCTAGAGTGGGGTGGGAGGAGGCCATTCAGTCCATCACATCCACACAGACCCTCTGAAGAGCATCCCATCCAGGCCCAACCACAATCCTCTCACCCTGCATTCCCCAGAGCCAATCCACCAAACCTGCACATCTTTGGGCTGTGGGAGGAAACCAAAGCACCCGGAGTACCCCATTGAGAAAATGTGCAAACTCGACACAAACAGACACCCAAGGGAGGAATCAAAGCCAGGTCCCTGATGCTGTGAGGCAGTCCAGCGACCCACTGAGCCACCATGCCATCCCCAGAAGGATCTCAGCAGGTTTTCAGTCATTGTGACTGTGCTGTCTCTTTCAGACGATTGACCCAAAAATCCTGCATATCCTCAACATTCTGTATTTTTCTGACACAGGGTACCACCAACCCAACACAGACTTGGGGACTTTTCCAGAGGAGATGAGAAATTGACTTGACCTCGGATGAAGATCAGCCATGAAGACAAGCTTTAAAAGTCAGACACCCCAGATGGGACTTGAACCCACAATCCCTGGCTTAGAAGGCCAGTGCCTTATCCATTAGGCCCCTGGGGCCACATGTGTGATGTTAAAATGGCAGCTTTTAAGTTTTGTTTTGCAAGAACACACTGACTGTGGCTCAGCCAGCACAGAGTCAGTGCCCTGGACTGAGGGGATTCTAAATCTCCTGGTTATATATATTTTTCTCTTTACCCCCGCACTGCTGCCTAACTGTGGTAGTGCTTATATTTTCCCCAGCACCCATGTTGTGTGTGTGCAGGTGTGAGACACAGTGAAAGACAACAGATGTACAAATCTTTATTCAATTCCCACCACCAGGAAGAAAGGAAACACCCGAGTGGCCAGTGACAAGCATCAAAGGGCAATGCTGTGTGACCAAACAGTGAGGGGGAGGGCACTCTCTGAACAGCTCAAGGATGTTGGTAGACACTGCGTGCTCCTTCTCCAGGGACACCCGGGCTCGAACGTAACCATGGAAGAGGGTCAGGCAATCGGCCCTAACAACCAGTTTGGCCAGGCCCAGGAGCAGACCCACGAGGAGATCCTCTGACCAACCCTCCCCCCTCGGCACTGGGTGCCCAATGATGGGGAGTGTGGGGTTGAAGTCCAACCAGAAACGGAGGAGAAGGTTTCCCAGAAAGCTAAAAAGGGAGTGCAAGCGCCCTGTTCCATGGACTCCACAGCACCACAGAACAAGCAGTTGGGCTGGGAGTCCGTGAACCACCGCAATCTGCGGACTGTCGCGTGCAATACCCTCCACCCCAGATCCCCGTGAGAAAGGGGGAGGACTCCCATGTAGAGAGCCCTTCACTGGGGATGATCCCCACCACCCGGTGGTAAATGGGCACGCCAGGGTGTGTCCGGGAGGTGGATGAGGGTGTGCAGCAGCAGTCTGTACAGGGCCCTCTGTGATACACCCCTGAAAGGGACAAAACTAAAACTCCGGAGACAGCTCAGGTTGTGGGGCACAGGCTCCCACAGGAAGTCCAGGACCCTGGGGCCAATGTGAAATTCCGTCCGGGCAGGAGTGAGTGCAGACGGGATCCCACCGCACACCTGAGCATCCTCCAACTGGGGCACTACGTGGGGTCTGAGCACCGTCGTTTTAAGGTGTCGGATGGTGGTGGCCACGTACCGGACGTCTACCGCTGCCCTGCTCGCTATATCCTGCGGCAGCGTCCAGCCCAGGCCCCCACCATCCAGCACGTCCCCGACCCTGGTCACCCTCGCAGTCACGGCCCTCCCCTCCGACAGTCACTCGAACCCACGAGTACGGAGGTGCGGATTCCTGAGCAACGTCTCCCTGACGACAGTCGCTACTCCTGCCGGAGGGTAGGCGTGACGCGATTCGACCATGTTCCAGACCGTGAGCAGGTCCTGGTAAAAGACAGGCAGTGTCCTGAGAGTGACCTCCAAACCATCACGGTCCCTGAACAGGAGCTGAGTGTCGTAGTTGAGGTTACGCACCTGGTGGAAAAAATACGTCGCCAGGGCACCCCGCCGAGGGGGAGGCTCAATGTAAAGGTATCGCTGCAAGGTCTGAAGGTGGAACGTCGCTACCTGGGTGTGAACGCACACCAGCGACTGACCGCCCTCCTCAATATGGAGACTCAGGACCTGCGCAGTGACCCAGTGCATCTTTTTGTCCCAGAAGAAGTGAACCAACATTCTCTGGATGTCAGTGACAAAACCAGGAGGAGGGACCAAAGTGACCAGCCGGTACCACAGCATGGCAGGCACCAGCTGGTTTATGACCAACACTCGACTCCTGTGAGACAGCACTCGGAGCAGTCCTGTCCAGAGGCCTAGGCGAGGTGAGACTTTGGCCTCCAGCTCCTGCCTGTTCCCCGGCCAGGATTCCTCAGCTGGGCTGAGGTAGACCCCCAGGTCGAGGAGATGGGTGGTACTCCAGCTGAACCCCCGTAACTCCTCCGGCAGAGACTCCACCCGCCACGGACTGACCAGTCGACTGGAATATTGGGCCCAGTTGATCCTGGTGGAAGAGACCGATGAGTACACGGCCTGGCACTCACACATCCTCCCCAGGTCAGCAGGGTCGGTGAAAGGGAGGAGCACGTGGTCAGCGTAGGCCGAGATGACCACCCCCGTGACCGCACCGCACAGAACCAGCCCCGACAACTTCCTCCACAAGAGGCACAGGAAAGGCTCCACGCACAGGGAATCCAGCTGGACGGACAGGGGGCAGCCTTGGCGTACTCCTCTCCCAAAGTGAAGGGGCAGTGTCATGGAGCCATTAACTTTAAAACTAATTGTACCTGCCTCCACTTGGTCCACATCCACACAAGCATTTCCTGTCATGTCCCTGTCCAAATGTCTTTCTCATAGATTCCATACAATGTGGAAAAAGGCCATTTGGCCCAACAAGTCCACCCAGACTCACTCCCCTACATGACCTCCTGCCAAATGTACCCAACCTTCACATCCCTGAACAGTCTGGGCAATTTTGCATGGCTAATTTACTTGTGGGAAGAAACTGGAGCACCTGGAGGAAACCCACACAGACACAGGGAGAAAGTTCAAAATCCACACAAACTGTCACCAGAGGCTGAAATTGAACCTTGGCCCCTCGTGCTATGAGCCAGCAGTGCTAACCACGGAGCCAACTTGGAAACTCTACACACAGTCACCCAAGGGAGGAATCAAAGCCAGGTCCCTGATGCTGTGAGGCAGCAGTGCTACCCACTGAGCCACCATGCCATCCCCAGGAGAATCTCAGCAGGTTTTCAGCCATTGTGACTGTGCTGTCTCTTTCAGACGATTCACCCCCCCATCCTGCAGATCCCCGAAAATCTTGAGCAAGAACATGTTGGGCACCACTTCCCATCAGCTGAAAGCAGACAAGGGGGATTTCTCCAAAGTCAATTAGAAATAACGTTGACAGTAAACAAGCCATAAATAATCAGATACCCCACATGGGACACGAACCCAAATCCCCTGGTTTAGGAAACCAGTGCCTTATCCATTAGGCCGTTGGGGATACACCCGTCAAGGTCAAATGGCAACCTTTAAATACTGAGCCCTGCCCTGTCATATTGTTTTTTTCTGAGTTTTCTACTCTTACTGATTGTTTTTATCCCCTTCCATCTCATGCTAAATTGTCGGCTGCTTGATAAATTGATCTTGCCTCCCATTCGGCCCCAGACGGAAATTTGAGAAATCACAGCCGGTCAGACAGCGTCCGAGGAGCAGGAGAGTCGACATTTCGAGCATCGGCCTGAAGAGCTTATACTCGAAACATTGACTCCCCTGCTCCTCGGATGCCGCCTGACCAGCTGTACTTTTCCAGCACCACACAGTTTGACTCTGATCTCTCACATCTGCAGTGCTCACTTTCTCCCAGTCGAGAAATCAACTCAACTCCAACTTTGCAGACCCACAGTTTGAGGCAAATGGAGCAGACAGGAGAAGGAAAAGGGCTCAATGTTATTTTGTGCAGCACTTTCAAGATATTTGCAGTTACTGGGGAAGGAGTAAGTGGAGACGTTGCAAAAAGCTGCATTGAGGACAAATCAAGAGAATCTTAGCGGGCATTCAGCCCATTGGGGATGTGCTGTCTCTTTCAGACAATTCACCCCAAGATCTCCCAAATTCCGGAATTGCCTTGTGCAAGTTTCTATGTCACCTCATTTGCCACAATCTCAACGTAGGCACAGTGATTTTTAACAGAGTACTGTCGATGAAAAATTCAGTCAGCATGGATTGAGATGAAGTTGACATGGAATGAAAATCAGCAACAAACCCAGGCTTAAACCCAAGCCCCCCAGATGGGACTTGAACCATCAATTACCAGCTTAAGGAAGCCAGTGCCTTATCCATTAGGCCCCGAGGGATCCCAATGCGTATTCTGTGTGGAAAGTGTTGACCTCAAACGATTGCTACAGCTGAGCATGTTCCAAGATCAAGGATTACATGTTGAGGGACACACTGAAGTATGGAGCAGCTGCTGTCAAGGTGTAACAGTTAAAGAACACTATCTAAGGCCTTTCTGACCAGTTATGACATCGTCCCTTCATTTCTCAGACCCTCTTAGTGCCTCAGAATGAAGATAAATCGTTTCCTGTCTCAGGAGAAAGATCTGTCCGAACTTGCGAGACCCCCCTTTGTGGAAGAGAACCAGCCCTATATCGGGACATTATGTTGCTAATGTTCATCTGGTTGATCAGTGGAAATTAAAAGCCATGTCGCGCAACAGGCAGAGTCAATCTTTAGCTGTGTAGAAGTTCAGCAGAGAGAAACAGACTTACTTTGTGATATAATAGGTAATTCCTGTCCCATTGATCTATTAACTGCAGGGAACTTTCAGATACGTGGTATCTTTAGAGCAATGAAATATCCTCCCAAGATATATGCTTTCACTCTCAACTGAAGATGTTATAACTTCAATGGCTAAGAGTATTAACCAATAAATCAATGCCAAGCCAGTTGAAGTATTACACTTGGCACATCATCATCGCTGTAATTGCAGAATGCAGCATAGCCTATTCCATCTTCTAACCTACTGACAGCCTACTTTTCAGAAGTCTCCTCACACGACTCTGAAAACAAATTAAAAGAAACCAATTAAACCAAATAAGCTCAAATTACAATGTCCCAGTCATTTAAAAAGGCTCTGTAACAAAATTCAAAATCTCCCAAGAAAGCTTACACTTACAGAGTCACAGAGTTGGACAGATCCTTCGCTCCAACTCGTCCATGCCAACCAGATATCCGAAAGTTATCTAGTCCCACAAACCAGCATTTGGTCCATATCCCTCTGAAGCCTTCTTATTCATGTCCCCATCCAGCTGCCTTTTAAATGTTACAGAGTCTTAGAGTTATACAGCACGGAAACAGACCCTTTGGTACAACTCGTCTCTGCCGACCTGATATCCTGAATTAATCTAGTCCGACTTGCCAGCATTTGGCCCATATCCCTCTAAACCCACCCTGTTCATATACCCCCATCCAGATGCCTTTTGAATGTTTTGGAGGAGCCGGTGTTAGACTGGGGTGGACAAAGTTAAAAATCACACAACACCAGGCTATAGCCCAGCGGGTTTATTTGGAAGCACTAGCTTTCGAAGCGATGCTCCTTCACTGGGTGGTTGTCTTCACCTGATGAAGAAGCAGCGCTCTGAAAGCTAGTGCTTCCAAATAAACCTGTGGGATTATAACCTGGTGTTGTGTGACTTTTAACTTCTAAATGTTGTTAGTGTACCAGCCTCCATCACTTCCTCTTGCAGTATGTTCCATATAAGCACCACCCTCTGCATGAAAAGGTTGCCCCTTAGGTTCCTTTTAAATTATTATTCCTCTCACCGTAAACCTTTTCCCCTCTGTTTTTGTACTCCCCCACCCTGGGGAAAAGACTGAAGCTATTCACCCTATCCATGCCCCTCATGATTTTATAAACCTCTAAAAGGCCACCCTTCAGCCTCCGACGCTCCAGAGAAAATACCCTCAGTCTATTTATCCGCTCCCGATAGCACAAACCCTGTAACCCTTGCAACACCCTTGTAAATCTTTTCTGAATGCTTGCAAGTTTTACAACATCTTTCTATAGCAGGGAAACCAGAATTGAACACAGTATTCCAAAAGGTGGCCGAACCAATACACTGTGCAGCCACAACCCAACATCCCAATTCCTATACTCAATGCACTGACTCATAAAGGCATATCCACCTGCAACTCCTTCTCTTCCTAATCTGTGTGTTTGTGAGTTCCAATAATTTTTTTTGCATTCTGATCTGAATAGATTCACTCTTTTGTTCATTCAACATATCCAGGTTTAATTGGATACTTTTCAATATCAATTCAATTGGTTTGGGAGGAAGACAGACACAAGAAAGGGGCCCTTTTCAAATTAACCTGTTAGTGACCAACCAGGAATCCAGGTAAATGAAGAAAGGAAACCATTTCATCCCTGCCCTCCAGGGAGATTAACAATTTGGGGTATCTGTCTGGAACTGTAATAACGTGGGGAACAATTCTCACACCAACCTCTATTTGTAAGTGCTGCATGTATTTACGAAACAATGCCTTCACCAGAACATCTCAGTGATATATTTAACAGTCCATTCACATTAATCACTCCAAGGGCATGATCTACATTAAGAATATAAACAGTAAGTGCTGAAACTCTCAGGTTTGGAAGCATCTGCTGAAAAAAACGAAATGAATATTGCAAATTGATAATTGTGCTTCTCCCCACAGATGCTACCCGACCTGCATTTCAATATTTCCTGATTTTATTGCAGATTTCCAGCACATGTGGCATTTAACTTGTATATAATTTTTTTATGTAAGGAGAATGGAGACTTGAAAATATTGAATGGGACTTTTGCTCATTAATCTCTTGGGAATTGTCTGCTATTGAATGATTTGATTCAGACTTTAGACAAGGTGCAATCATGACAAAGTCTGTGGGATTGTACTTATTATATATCAAGGAACAGCTCATCAAATAAGGCAATCCTCTGAAACAGATGAATTCTCACCTCAAGTTTGGGGAGAAAGGTATAAAAGATAAGTATTAGATGGGGTGAGATCTGATCAACTTCAGAAAAACTCTGATCTTAAAACTACAATTCTACAGTGAAAGTGAAATATTGCGAAGTGTATGGTTAATTGTCCATGACATTTGTTCCTCCTTATTTAATTTCTATAAGTATCTGTCGAGTAATCTATAAACATATATTTACGAACCATTGTCATGCATTATTTTGGTAATTTTATAATTTGCCATTACTTTCTCTTCACCTTATTCAAGGAGAGTGTTTATTACAGTGAGTGATACCACACAGTATTTCAATTGCACTGAATTGGTTTTGAAAGATAACTCAATAAATGCAGATTGATGCTGTAGATGGTTCCTGTCGATATATTTCGTTGACCTGTTCAGACGTGTTATGATGTTAAGTCTTAGGCAGAAAGAGGAAGAAGGTATAAATAAGGTTCAAGATACTGAAGATAGACAGATCCCTGGAGATAACAGGAATGAACTCAAACTAGGAAATAGAGAATTTGAAGGGACCATGCAATGTTTATGGAAAACAGGATTAAGGAACCTCCAAGGCATTTTACAGAGGGATAGCAAGCAACAGGTCGCCAGGGAAAGGGTATGACTTCTCAGAGCAAAGGAGAGAATTTACACATGGAGCCGGAGGAAGTGGGTGAGGTTCTTAATAAATAAACTGCATTGGTATTTCCAAAGGATTCTGGGTAGTCCAAGATGGAGGACGGGAAAAGTTGTGACTGTGAGAGCTGCCCCTTTTTTGAGGCATTTTAGGTGTTGGGGGTGATTTCCTCAAATTCCAGGAGCAGCAATTACTGTTTTATTATGCAACTTTGGAGAAAAAAACCTCAAAACAACGGCACTTTTAAAAGGAAGAAAATCAGACAAAGAAAGTGAGTACATGGTCAGGAGGGCGGGAGGGAAGAAACCTACACTGCTCACTGATATGGATAGGAAGGGTCGAGAGGGATATGGGCCCAGTGTGGGCGAATGGGACGGGATTAGATTAGGATATGGGGTCGGCATGGACGAGTTGGAGCGAAGGGTCTGTTTCCATGCTGTACATCTCTATGACTCTATGACATGGTGGATGGTGAGTCTTGTATATTGATATTCTAGAGCATGTCAATATTAAAAAGGAGGTGTTGGGTGTTTTGAAAAGCATTAAGGTAGACAAGTCCCCAAGACCTGATGGAATCTATCATAGAATCCTGAGAGAGGCAGGTGTGGAAATTGATCCGGATTTGTACAAAATATTTGTATCCTTTATAGTCACAGGAGAATTCCCAGAGGACTGGAGAATACCCAATGTTGTTTCTTTCTTTAAGAATGGCAAAAAGAATAATTCAGGAAATTAAAGGCCAGATTGGCTTCCTGTTATTCATTGTTTGGACATCACTGTCTGTGCCTGGATGGTACCCTCTGGAAGTCACTCTGTAAAGATCTCCACCCCTCTACCTTGGGGTCTCAGGATCTCAAGGTGTTCCTCTCTTTGGCCAAGGTTTCGGTCCATGTGTAATGGTTTCCTGAATGTGGTTCCTGTGAAGTGCCTTGTGCCATGAAAAGGGATCACTCCATGCAGGCTGTAGTTGGGTTGAAGTGTTATGGAGAGCAGGCAGGAAAGTGGAGTTGAGGCCGAGATGAGATCAGCCATGATCGTGTGGAATGACAAAGCAGGCTCGAGGAGCTGAATTGCCGAATTTTTAAGATCTTCGGAACACAACCAAAGACTGAGCTATCAATTGCTGTGGGTGTCTAACATGGTATCTCACCTCAGATGCATCATGAAGAGGGTGTCCATGTTCAAAGCCCGGGGTTGTGAGTTCATATCCCATTTGGGCTGTTATGTTTTTAAACATGAACTCTGATCAGCACCCTGTGTCTGTTTGATCTCAATTCCAGTTAATAAGGGGAGATGGTGGTGCAGTGCTAGACCTGGAGTAGGAATCCAGAACACCAAGTTCATGGTGTGGGGGAGATGGACTGTAATCCCACCATACAAGGTGGTGAAATCTCAGCTCAGGAGGAGCTTTGTCTGATGGGAACCATATATTGCTATTGAGGTTTGTTAGGAAGCTAACTGGTTCCATATTCTCCTTTCAGGAAGAAAACCTGGTGAGACTACAGACCCACAGCAATGTGGTTGAGTCACCCTCTGGGCAATAAACGCTGGCCTTGTCAGAAACATATCACATTCCTTCCCTGTAGCTCAGTCACAATCCTGGAACACCCTCCATTGATTCATTGTAGGTTTACCTCCAACAAATGGTCAAAAATCACACCACACCAGGTTAGAGTCCAACAGGTTTATTTGAAACCACGAGCTTTTGGACCATTGCTCCTTCATCAGGTGTAATGAGAGAGGAGGCATCAGACACAGAATGTATAAGTAAAATATCAAAGGGTCATACAAGTGATGCGAATGTATTGAACAAATCCAAAATGGCCGACTCCCTCCTGTTAAATCTTCAATCAGTTCGAAAGGAGATACAGGCAGCACATGGATTGCAGTGGTTCAAAAAGATAGCTCCCCATCACCTTTCTGGGGAAACTGGGGAGAGGCAATAAATGTTGATCTAGCCAGCAATGTTCACGCCCTGGAAATGAATAAAAACAATCCCACAATGGAATAAACCGCCAGGGGAAAAGTCATAGTGAAATGACTTGAAAACATCAAGCCCCAAGTTTGGATGGTTTCTATTGTTATGTTTTACATTATCATCCAAAACGCACCAGTCATTGACATAAAGGTTATGATTTGGAGGAGCCGGTGTTAGACTGGGGCGGACAACGTTACAAATCACACAGCACCAGGTTATAGTCCAACAGGTTTATTGGGAAACACTAGCTTTCGAAGAGCTGCTTCTTCATCAGGTGGTTGTGGAGCAGGATCGTAAAACACTGAAGTTTTAGCAACAGGATTGCAGTGTCATAGCATGTAATATTAAACAAATTGAGCTGAAGTCTTTCATCTTTTAGAATGATATGTTAGTTTCAGTTCCTTGTTATGTACATCCCAGACCTTTGTTAAAGTTACATTCTCAAGAGAGTTTTAACAATCGGTGCCATCTCAGCTCAGATAATGCATTGAAGATGTGAGGTTAAAATCTGTCTGTGTCCCAATGTTCGGTCAGACTGATTCTATTTCTAAAGTGGCATTTACAGAATCTTACATGGTTTTATGCAGTTTTTGAGCAAAACAAAACATAATTCTGAACGTACAAATTCACCCCACAAACGTATATGTGTGCGCGTGCAGGGGAGACCGAGTGAGTGTGTGCATTTGGGTGTGCGTGGGAGGGGGCGATGGTGTGAGTGTCTGTGAGAGTGTGTGTATGTGTATGTGTTTGAGTGTAATGGGGTATACATCTGTGAGAAGGTGTGTGTGTGGGTGTGAGTGTGGGAGTGTGTATGTGTATTGTGTAACAGGATGTGTGTGTATGTGTGTGTGTGTGTGTGTGTCGTGCAGTGGGGTCAGCTGTAGTGTGACATGAACCCAAGGTCCCAGTTGAGGCCATCCCCATGGGTACCAAACGTGGTTATCAGCCTCTGCTCGGCCACTTTTCGTTGTTGCCTGTCCCAAAGCCCACCTTGGAGGATGGTTACCTGAAGGATCGAGGTTGAAAGTCCCTGATCGTTGAAGTGATCTCCGACTGGGAGGGAACACCTCTGTTTGGTGATTGTTACGCGGTGCCCATTCATCTGTTGCCGTAGCCTCTGCTCGGTCTCGCCAATGTACCATGCATTGGGCATCCTTCCCTGCAACGTATGAGATAGACAACGTTGGCCGAGTCACAGGAGTACCTGCCGCGTACATGGTGGGAGATGTCCCCATGTGTCATGGCGGTATCCATGGCGACACTCTGACACGTTTTACAGTGTCTGCTGTGACAGGGTTGTTTGGTGTTGTCCTGAAGGCCGGGCAGTTTGCTGTGAACAATGGTCTGTTTAAGGTTTGGTGGCTGTTTAAAGGTGAGAAGTGGAGGGGTAGGGAAGGTCTTGGTGAGGTGCTCATCCTCATCGATAATGTGTTGCAGGCTGTGGAGAATGTGACGTAGTTTCTCAGCTCCTGGTAAGTACTGGACAATGAAGGGTACCCTGTTGGTTGCAGCTCGTGTCTGTCTCCTGAGGAGGTCATTGCAGTTTCTCGCTGGGGCATGTCAGAACTGGCGATTGATGAGTTAAGCATCGTATCACATTCTTATCAGGACATCCTTGTGTACTTCCAAGTGCCCCTCACATTCCCCCTCACCTGAACAGATCCTGTGTAAGTGTACGGCTTGTACAGAGGGGGCGTCTGTTTTAATATGTTGAGGGTGGGTTTGTGGTTGAGTGAGGTGCTGTGGTGTCCATCCTTGATGGAGATGCATGTGTCCAAGAATGAGACAGATACTAAACAGGAGTCCATGGTGAGTTTGATGGTGGGATGAAACTCGTGAAATGTTGGTGAACATAAACTTTGGGAGAGTGCAGCATTGTTCTGACATGAACACAACCAAGGTTGAGGGGATCAATTCTCCTGACATGGCCCCAGAAGCACGTGTTGTCCCAGTGACATAACAGCTCCATCTCTGATCTTCTAAGCTACTGCCTGTGTTTTACATCCCTTCTGGGGATACATTCTATTTAAACATTCTCTCCAATTAAAACCCTCTCACTGCATTATCTCCATTCAAATTAAGTTAATCTCTGACCTAATGTCTTTAAAATTCTGCATGGCTGCTTTGAGATCATGGAATTAAAACATTTCCAAGTCAGTTTGATCCATGTGGAAACAAACGTTTGATAAACTGAAGCGAAAGGGAGTGGAATTAATTTCTCAGCTCTCCCAAAGAGACAGCATTGACATGATGGGCTTCAGTATATACAGTCACATTCGAAGATTCATTGATCTGAAAATAAACAGTCAAATGTCTGTTTCACCACAGTCACTTCATCTGTTGTTCGTTTCCTCACTGATGCAGGAATTAACATTGACCCATTTGTTCTTGTCTTTCTGGGACCATTCCTTCAATGTTCGCTGTACAAACATTGAGCTTGATTGACCCCTATACTGTCCTGTTGGTATTTAACAGGAAAACATGCAGGTGAAATAAAGTTATTCCACACTCAATAATTTATATTTACATTCAATGAGTTGGACCAAGATAACAGTGACCCTAAAGGTGGAAGATTCATTGAAAATATTTGGTTTGCAAGTAATGATAGACACAGTGAAAAGTTTTGTCTTGTGAGCAATACAGGCAGCTCACAGAGTTCAGTAACATAGATAAGTAAATAATAGGGAAACAGCAGCAGGAACAAAAACACAGGTACAGGCGAATATTGAGAGTCTGTGAGACCGTTCAGTATTCTAACAACAGTAGGGTAGAAACTGTTTCAAAACCGGTTGGTGTGTGTGTTCAGGCTTCTGTACCTTCTCCCCGATGGTAGAGGTTGTAGAAAAACATTGCCAGGGTGGGATGGATCTTTGAGAATGCTGGAGACCTTTCCTTGACAGTGGGCCTGGGAGATGGATTCTATAGATGGGAGGTTGGCCTTTGTGATTGTCTGGGCCGAGTTCACCACTCTCTGTAACCGTCTCCGATCTTGAATGGTACAGTTGCCATACTAGGTACTGAGACATCCAGACAGAATGCTGTCGATGGTGCACCTATAAACGTTGGCAAGGGTATTCTCTGTCAGTAATATCCGATGTTCTGGCGGGATCAGTGTTGAAGGGTTGGTTTGTTGATGAGAGTGTGATGAGAGCTGGCTTCCAAAAGCAAACTCTCCAACCGCACTCTTAGGAATCTCGTCCCCATCCGGAAACAGCAGCCACTTGATCACCACCTTCAACATTCAATCCTTCAGATCCTCGAAAATCTTGTGCAAGATCATGTTGGATTCCACTGACCATCAACTGAATGCAGAGATGGGGATTTTTCCAAAATAGATTATAAATAAAGGAAAAGCCGCAGAGACACCCCAGATGGGACATGAACCCACAATCCCTGGCTTAGGAGGCCAGTGCCTTATCCATTAGGCCATTGGGGCCCCACATGCTGTTTGCCAATGGCAGCCTTTAAACACTGCACCCTGACCTCTCATCGTGTGTGTTTCTGTGTGTTGTCCTCTCACTAATTGGTTCTTAACCCTTCCATCTCATGCCACATTGTTGGCTGCTTGATAAATTGATCCCGCCTCCTATTTCTTCCCAAACGGACAGATGAGAAATCCACCAAACTCCAACTTTGCACAACTCAAGTCTGAGGAAAATGGAGCAGACAGGAAAATAGCAAAGGGCTCAATGTTATTTTGTGCAGCACTTTCAAGATATTTGCAGTTACTGGGGCAGGTGGAAGTGGAGATGTTGCAAAAAGCTGCATTGAGGACAATTCAACAGGATCTTTGCGGGCATTCAGCCCATTGTGGCTGTGCTGTCTCTTTCAGACAATTCACCCCAAGATCTCCCAAATCCTGGAATTATCTTGTATAAGTTTCTACTAAACAGAATCTGCCATAATCTCAACACAGGCACAATGATTTTTAACAGAGTAGTTAAAAAATCCAGTCAATTTGGATTGAGATGAAGTTGATATGGGATGAAAATCAGCCACTGCAAAGACCAGGCTTAAAAATGAAATTCCTGAAATCCCAGATTTCAGAGGCCAGTGCCATAGCCATGAGGCCATGAGGGTACTATATTGGCAGACCACTGGGAACATTTGACCTCAAATGAGTGTGACAGCCAAGCACACTCCCAGATCTGTGACAACACACTGAGGGACACACTAAAGGTTCAGGCAGCTGCTGCCAAGGTGTAACAGGGAAACAACACAGTCTCAGGTCTTTCTGACAAATGATCACATCGTCCTTTCAGTTCTCAGACCCTCTTGGTGCCTGACAATGAACAGAGATCGTTTCCTGCCCAAGTACAAAATGCCTTTCTTTCCACAACGATACAGAAGGTTTGAGAAATGTCAATATTCCAATGGTTTGTTGGTTGTTTTCTCTCTGCATAGACTGTACACAACTGATTTAGAACCTTTGTATGCATTTCCAAATTATGTTACAAACTGTTTCAATACTTTTTTTAACAAATTCAAGTTGAAATGCAAATCAAATTTAGTCTCCATTTGTCCCCATCACCAACAAGAATACTTGAGTAAAGTTGTGAGGAATTCATCAGACCAATGAGACTCCAGGAATTCTTCCAAGATGTCAGCAATGATCCCAATGAGCCAACCAACGAACGGGAACAGTCATCAGAGAGATCCATCGTGGAGCGACCAAAGAAGGAGTCGATTTGTATCCCTGCGGAGAGCCGCTGTCCTGACCTTGAGATGTATGCTCAACCGTCAGGAGATGGGTGAATGACAGATTTAAAAATCACACAACACCAGGTTAGAGTCGAACATGTGGAAGCACTGGGTTTCGGAGCACTGCTCCTTCATCAGGTGGTTGTGGAGAATAAGATTGCAGGACACAGAATTTTTCGCAAATGTTTACAGTGTGATGCAACTGAAATTGTATCTTGAGAAATTGTATCTGGATTGTTTGTTAAGTCTCTCATCTTTTAGAATGGCCAGGTTGGTTTTCGTTCTTTCATATGTAAATTGCAGAACTTTTATCAAAAGTTACATTCTCAAGTGAACTTTAACAATTGGTTTCGTGTGGGCCCAGATGATGCATTGAAGGTGTGAGCTTCCCTGTGTGAGGCTGTCTGTGCCACAATGGTCAGACTGATTCTAATCTAATAAACAGATTTACAGCATCTTACATGGATTCATACAGTTTTTGAGCAAAGTAAAATGTAATTCTTTAAGTACAAGTTCATCATAAAAACTTATATGTGTGTGTGTATATGTGTGTCTGTGGGTGTGTATGTGTGTGTGTATGTGTGTGTGTGCGTGAGTGTGTATGAGTGTGTGTGTATGTGTGTATGTATATGTGTGTGGTTTTTTATGTGTGTGTATATGTGTGTGTATATGTGTGTGTATATGTGTGTGTGTGTGGATGTGTATGTGTGTGTGTAAATGTGTGTGGGTGTGTATGAGGGTGTGTATGTGTATGTGTGTATATGTGTGTGTGTATGTCTGTGTATATGTGTGTGTATATGTGTGTGTAGATGTGTGTATGTGTGGGTGTGTATGTGTGTGTATATGTGTTTGGGTCTGTATGTGTGTGTGTATGTGTCTGTGTGTATATGTGTGTGGGTGTGTATTTTTGTGTACGTGTGTGTATGTGTGTATGTGTGTGCGCGTATGTGTGTATATGTGTGTGTGTATATACTTTTGTG